>NW_018237354.1:38167-41725 GCF_001263595.1 Phalaenopsis equestris | reverse complement strand
AGCCAAGTTTTACTGACCAAGCCATTTTTATTAGATTCACAGACTTTTCCATAATTCTTTTAATTTCCTGATTGAATAATTCAGCCAAATCACTTGTCTGAGGATAATAAGTAGTAGCAATCTTAGATTTATATGATATTTCCTTAATAACTTCTCCATAATGACATTTCTGAAATGACTTCCACCATCAGTAATGATAACTCTCGGCATCCCAAATCTATAAAATATGTTCGTTTACAAATATTTTACAACACTTTGAGCATCACATCGAGGTAAAACAATAGCTTCTATCCATTTGGATACATAGTCCACTGCTAACAAAATACATAAATTTCTGAAAGATGGTATAAATGGTCCCATGAAATCTAATCCCCAAACATCAAATATTTCAACTTCTAGCATATAATTGAGGTGCATCTCATTTCTTCTGAAAATATTGCCTACTCTTTGACATCTATCATAAGTTTTGATATAAGCATTAACATCCCAAAAAATTATAGGCCAATAAAATCTAGATTGTAGAATTTTGTATACTATTTTATCAACACCAAAATGTCCCCCAAAATTGTAGAATTTTGTATGTTGTTTTATCAACACCAAAATATCTCCTAAAATTAGAATTATGACATTTTTGGATAATTTCATAAGTCTCTTCTAACGGTACACATCTTCGAATGATCAGATCCTTTCGTTGTTTATATAAATATGGGTCATCCCAAAAATAATTCTTATATTCAGAAATAATTTTCCTCATTTGTTGGTATGTCATTCAATAGGGTTTAAGATCACTAACAATATAATTCACGATGTCGGCATACCACTGAACACGCCACTCATTTATAATGAACAAATTTTCATCTGGAAAATGTCATTAATTTTTTTTTTCAAAATAGAGTGGTTTTTCTAATTCAAACCTGGACAAATGAACAACAATTTGATTTTCAGTTCCTTTCTGCTCTAATTTCAAAATCAAATTCTTGTAAAAGAAGAATCCATCTTATAAGTCTTGGTTTAGTATCCTTCTTTTCATTATGTACTTAATAACAGAATGATCTTTATGCACTATACAATGATTTCCAATCAAATATGATCTAAATTTATCAAAGGCATATACTATTGCTAATAACTCTTTTTCAGTTGTTGTATAATTAATTTAAGTTTCATTAAGAGTTTTACGAGCATTGTAAATAACTTTGAAAATTTTATCATATCTTTGTCCTAAAACAGCTCCAATAGGATAATCACTTCCATCATGCATAAGTTCGAAAGGTTTTTCCCAATTTGGTGAAACTATAATTGGTGTAGTGATTAATTTTTCTTTTAATAATTTAAAAGCTTTTAGGCATTCCTCATCAAAATTGAAAATTGCATCTTTCTTCAGTAAATGGCATAAAGGCTTAGCAATCTTAGAAAAGTCCTTAATATATCGCTTGTAGAATCCAACATGTCCTAAAAACTCCTAATTTTCCTTACATTTGTTGGATAAGGTATATTAGCGATCACTTGAATTTTAGCAAGATCTACTTCCAAACCATTTTCTGATATTTGATGACCTAATACAATTCCTCCTGCTACCATAAATTGGCATTTTTCCTAGTTAAGGACTAAATTTGTTTCTTCACAGCACGTAAGAACTTTAGATAAATGTTCTAAACATGAGTCAAATGAAGTTCTAAACACTGAAAGGTCTTCTATAAAGACTTTAATCCGTTTTTCAATTATATCACAAAAAATTGCCATCATACATCTTTGAAATATAGCAGGGGCATTACATAAACCAAAGGGCATTCTTTTAAAAGCAAAAGTACCATAAGGACTGGTAAATGTTGTTTTCTCTTGATCCTCAGGAGATATTTGAATTTGGTGATAACCGGTATATCCATCCAAAAAATAAAAGTATTTATGCCTTGTTAGTCTATCCAGCATTTGATCTAGAAAGGGTAGTGAAAAATGATCTTTCCTAGTGGAAAGATTTAATTTTCTATAATTAATGCATATTCACCACCCTGTAGCTTGTCTAGTAGGTTTTAACTCATTATGCTCATTCACAGTTACAGTTACTCCTCCTTTCTTAGGAACACGGTGAATTGGACTAACTCATGCACTACTTGAAAAAGGGTAAATAATTCCAGCATCTAACCACTTTAAAATTTCTTTCTTAACAACCTCTTTCATAATAGGATTTAATCTCCTTAGTGGATCAGCCCTGGGTTTGCAGTTTTTTTTCAGATAAATTCTATGCATACAAATTGAAGGACTGATTCCTTTAATATCAGCAATTGACCAGCCAAAGGCTTTCTTAAAATTTTTCAGAATTTTCATCAGCTTTTCTTCTTATTCCTTTGTTAACTTTAAGGAAATTATAACAGGTAAAGTAGAGGAATCTCCTAAAAGGGCATATTTTAAATGTTCCGGAATTAGTTTCAACTCAAGTTCTGAAGGTTTTTCAATATATGAACAAAATGATTTATCTTTGTCTATCGTGTCTAAAATTTCAAAACTTTCTTGAACATAACTAGAATCTTCTTTAAAAAGGTTTACAAATTGATCTAATTCCTCTTCTTGCTCGTGTTCCAAATCTTTTTCTTTAGATTTTTCTTCATAATTAAACTTGAAATGACATTCGCTCAGATATCTTTTATCATCCATTCTATAGCATTCATCATCTTTACCTTTTGCAGAGTAATTCATTGATTTTGAAATGTTAAAAGTAATAGTTTGATCATTGACACACATTGTTAATTCCCCTTTCTGCATCTCTATCATTGCTCTTCCTGTGGCTAGGAAAGGTCTCCCTTTAATGATAGTTATCTCTTTATCTTCCTTCATATCTAGCACAATGAAATCAACAGGAAAGATAAATTGATCCACTTTCACTAGGACATCTTCTTTAACTCCTTTAGAATAGGTTATTGAATGATCTGCTAACTGCAGAGTTACAGTAGTATGGGTTATTTCTCCTAGTCCAAATCTTTGAAATATTGATAATGGAATAAGGTTAATGCTTGCACCTAAATCACATAAAGCTTTCCCATAAGATTTTTCTCGTATTGCACATAGAATTGTAAAGCTACCAGGATCTTTAAGCTTTTGACAAAGTTTCTTCTGAAATATAGCAATGAACTCCTCACTAATTTCAACAGTCTCATTATCTTAAAACTTCATTTTTCTGTTGAGAATATCCTTCATAAAATTTACATAGCTTGGCATTTGTTCTAAGGCTTCAACAAATAGAATATTGATTATAAGCTTCTTAAATATTTCTAAAAATTTTGAAAATTCCTTATCCAACTTCTGTTGTCGAAGTCTCTGAGGAAATGGAGGTGGTGGTTTTTCTAAATCAATTTTCAGCAGAGAAATAGGTCTTTCAGAATCTTTCGGAGCGTCCTCTTGTGATTCTTCAATTTCTTCTCTCTCTACTTCAATCTCTTTTTGAACCCTACCTTCCAACTCTCTTTCGCTTCTAAGCTGTACATCTTTAACTTGCTCTTTATTTTGGTATTTTAGATTTGATTCAGTATTACTAGGAAGTGTTCCTTGGGATCTATTACTTAATGA
>NW_018237354.1:35763-37966 GCF_001263595.1 Phalaenopsis equestris | reverse complement strand
TTTACATTGCTGATTATTAGTTGCTGATTATTAGCACCCAAATTGTTATTCCAATTAAAGTTGGGATGGTTCTTCCAACCTGGGTTATAATAATTGGAATTTAGGTTATCCTGCTTATTATTGATGGCATTCAAAGTCTCTAATGATGTTTGAGAATCTACCATTTAGCCTAATGAATTCTCATCAATCATTAAAATTGGTTGAGAAAAATTCATTCCAAATTGGTCTAACTTCCTTGAAACTGCAGAAACTTGATTTACTAACATAGTAAATGCATCAGTTTCATGAATATTGGCTACTTTCTTTGGATTCACCCTCTCAGAAGGCCATTGAAAATTATTGGTAGCCATATCTTAAATTAAAGCATAAGCGTCATGAAATGGTTTTGACATCAATGAACCACCAGCAACGACATCGATAATAAATGTAAGAGAACCAATTAATCCATTATAAAAGGTTAGAATTATTAACCAATCTGGTATAGTATCAAGCATGGTGTGGTCACTTTCTTTAGAGTTCTTTGAATCATTCCCATGCTTCATAAATAGATTCCCCTTCAAACTGATTAAAAGATGTAACATCATTGGTAAGCTTTGCAGTTTTTTATGGTGGAAAATATTTAACAATGAATTTTTGTGATAAATCACCCCAAGTTATGATAGATCCAGGTGCTAACAAATTCAACCACATCTGAGCTTTATCCCTCAGTGAGAAATGAAATAACCTAAGTCTTATGGCATCATCTGAAACACCATCACATTTAAATATAGCACACAATTCTAAAAAATTGGTAAGATGTCAATTTGGATCTTCAGTGATCCCCCAAACTGATTACTTGAACTGATTACTTGATATCATTTGGAGAATAGCAGGTTTAAGCTCAAATGAATTAGCCACTACAGTATGTTTTTTAATACTACAATGAAGCTCACATACAGTAGAGTTGACATTATCTCTGAAAGGTCTAAACTCTTGATGAATTTCATCATTTTAATTATTTTGGTTTGCCATTTATGTAATTTTTTTTGAATTTTTCAAGCTTTTTAATTTTTTTGGTTTTTCTGATTTTTCTAATAGTTCTTTCTAATTCAGAATTGTAGGAAAGTAGTCCTTCAGAACTTGAACTACGCATACATTAACATAAAATAAAATAAAATAAAATAAAACATATAAAATAAGATACAATATTTAAAGTATAAATAAGACTTTTTAAAAATAGAGATTTACTTAGTTTTCTTCCCTAACAACGGCGCCAAAAATTTGATCCCAACTTAATGCTTATGCAAAGTATAACAATAGTTCTGATTGTATTTACAATAGTTCTGATTTATATTTCTTTATTTTGCAACAAAACCAAAAACTTGATCCTCAAGAAAAATAAGAATTTAACTTTTTAATTTATATATATTTATATTGGGATACTACGCAAGTATCTGTATCGTTATCAAGTAATATAAGACTTTTTGATTAAGACCTGAATATTGAACCCACAGGGAAGATTATGCAATATGCACTCTTTAGAAAGTTTTTTTATTCTTAAAAAGATAATTACTTAAACTAAAAATGATTTTTGCAGGAATTTAAAATTTAAATATTTTTGATATTTTAACGAAACTGTAACTTTTAAGATAATTAAAGTCTTTGTAAAAGAAAAGTACTTAATATAAAAATACCTTACTTCTTATCATGAATCAGTAATAAGTATAGGAATTCTGTTAGGAATTCATGCAAATTTTGTTGTGCCAAATAAGAGCAATAATATTATTTACCCTTGCTAGAGATGCTATAAAGAACATTGACTAATATAAAGAACATTGGCTAATTTGCATTGGCTAATTTGAAGTTTGAATAATTCTGAAGACCAGCTAGGCAGGGAAGATACTAGCTCTCACTATAGAGTTCCCTCGATTCCCTCCTCCTAAGTGCTAACATTCTCATATTGAAACCTAAAATAATAAGCCAAGTTGGGGGCTTTAACCTGTCACTTTAAAGTCCTCTAACTCTACACCCATCAATGAATATTTTCCTATTTATTTGCACTCAATCATATGAACTACATTCTCATTCATACAACCTCATGTGATTCTTTCCAATTATTGACTGAGATAATATCAACCCGGTTCTTACATGTTCTCACAACAAATTTTGACATCTGGATTGACCAAATCAAGAACTAAATGAAGTGCATGGATTTAAATCATCA
>NW_018237354.1:31744-35683 GCF_001263595.1 Phalaenopsis equestris | reverse complement strand
TCTCAATTAAAACCAAAAGTAGTCTAAAACAAAAAGATAAAAACTTATCTCAAGTCCTCCACAAAACTCTTGAAGTTCCTTTGAATCTCTTCTCTTTTACAATCACTTAAAACAAAATAACAAAAAGGATAAAGTAAATAAAAAGTGGTTCCTGAAAATCCCTCCGAATTAACTCCCCAGAGAAGAACTTTCAAAATTTACCAATATTTTCAAGACTCTTTTCTAAGTCCTCTCTTCTTTCTTTAATAGTTTTTTCTTTACTCTTCTTTCTTTAATAGTTTTCCAAGAGGTGCCTTGGGATCTCTTCAAAATGTGTCTTGATTCAATGTATTTGCCCAAGAGACGCATCCTTTCATCAGAATTTTCATCCATGGTGGTTACAACCACCTATTTAGCCAATGGGTACCTCAAAAACCTCTTCGAAATTTATGAAAAACAATTTTACTCGTCTAATAACTGCAACTGGCGCTTAAGCGCGGAGACTCGGCACTTAGGCGTGACCTTCTCTTTTTAACTGGCACTTAAGCGCTGGATTTGGCGCTTTGGCGCCAAAACTCTTTTTCTCCAAATTTGATCCTTTTCACTCCTTTAAGCATTTTTTCCATTTTTACTTGTATCTGCAAGAAAAACACAAAAATACCATCCATTAAAGCGTAATATCTCAAAAAAAGGTATAATAATGTGTCTAAAAACACTATATATTTTAAGTGTATCATGTATCAAGGAACAAACCCCTTCTGATTAGTTAAGTATCGAGTGAGATCTTAGGTCTAGAATTTGGACGACACACAGGATTTGACTATTGGGGAAGATAACGGAGAGCCGTCTGATCGAGTGTGTATTAAATAGATGGCTGAGATCGAGCGTGACGGAGTCTCCATGCATGAACAACAAGACGCGTGGCTGTCAAGTCAGATAGCAGCGCTGAACCAAGAGGCGACGCATGGCGTTTCGGGGAGGACGAGGAAGACGCAGCGCGTGATTGGGATGAATAGAAAATTATGAAATTTTTTATTTAAATAAATAACAAAACTTTGAAAATTCATAACTTTGCATAGAAAAATCATTAAAATAAAATAGAAATACATTCTTGCTCGGTAAATAGAGGAGAATAATGTAGGCTAAAAATAAAAACTATTTGTCAAGTATATGATTTTTAATTTAAGTACCCTCTGTGATATTTTAACTCTCCATGACTAAATATGGTTCACCATAGCTTGAAATTTTTAAGGTTTATTCCTCATCACAGAGGGGATGTTCTTGGATTTTTCCAAGGTCAGAGGGCATCTCTATGCTTCTAACCCTAATTATAATTATATAAATCAAAATATCATTTGAAAAATTATGGGAATAATTTTAGTAGGTTTCCTGTGGTCAGACAAGTCTAGGAAAAATATCATGATGTCTTGAATTATCTTGTAAATTTCTATATTTAGTTAAATGTAAATATCTTATGTTAGCTTATGTAAATTATATATTAATAAAACATTGACAAAATCAATCCCACATTGTTCATAAAAATAATGTTCATCCACTATAAAAATTTGAAAATTATTAGATTAGGTTTGAAAAAATTTGAAAATTATTAGATTAGGTTTGAATATTAAAGTTGATTTTCTAAAAAACCTTGTATTTTTATAAAAAATAATTATATTAAATTAAATATACTTGGGAAAATTATGAAAAGTTTTTTTTTTTCTGGGTTTCTTTTGATTAGAGCCATATGGGAAAAATAAAAATTATTTTTTAGAAAATACTTAATTTTTTAGCCTCTTTTTGAATTTAAAAATAATTAAAATAAATTAAACTTTTCAAAAATATTAACACATTTCAAAATATGCCTAATTGTTTTCTGATCACTTGGGACTCATTAAAATATTTTTCCTAATTTTTCTAACTTAAAAATAATTCTTAAAAGCTTAGAAGTGAATTTTCCTCATTTTCCCATTAAAATAATTATAATAAACAAACTAGAAATCATAAAAATACAAAATTTGATTCTCTGAGTTTTTTGAACTCACAGAAGTCTAATAAAAATATAAGAAAATAATTTTGGTAATTAAGACATTATTTTCAATTTAATTAAATCATTGAAGCTTGTTAATTATACAAAATTAAATAATAAAAAAAAAATTTAAATCAAAAAATCATGAAATTTTGCCTAAGTACTTCTCTGACCTAAGGAAACTTCTAATAATTTTCTCAAAAATAAAAATTTATTTTGAAAAGTTAAATAAATCAATTTCTTAAAATCCTATTTTCTGAATTTAAATAAATAATTAAATTGAATTAAATTTTGAGAAGCCCACATATTCTCTTATAATATTGCAATTACCTCATGGACATGACACTCTAAATGCTCAAAGTCATTTGGGTTATGTTTAGTGAGTTATGAGGTGAAGCTCCCCAAGGGCAAATATTCATTTCAATTTTTTGTGTCTTAATCAAAATTTAAGATTAACCAAGGGAAAATGGATAATTTTGATATTAATAAACATGTTTAGATGATTAAAATACAATGGGATTAAAAGATAGAAATTCACTCACCACCCTTGCACAACATCAACAAAATCATAATTCTCCTAATCTTCATGACTTGGAAGTCAACTAAGATCAAATGATTCTTAAGTGATGGGCTTAAGATAGAAAGGATGATATATTACTTTTCTCAAGCCCAAAGTTGAGGATGATGTGATCATTCAATAAGGATATGTGTCACTTAAATAAAAAATTTGATAATCACCATTTCCCCTATTATGATTGTTATGGGCTTGGTAGTGATCTAGGCGCGATGTCTAAGTATAAACTAAATTGATCGGATTTAGAACATAACATAACTGGTGATTAGCATCATTAAAAGATACAAGCCTGACTTTAATTGTGGGCACCATAATCTTAATGTTTAAATGGCATAAACTTGCCTTAGGGGCACCCACTCACATAACTCTTAAATGAAACATCAATTGATTAATCGAGTATCCTATCCATGAGATAATTAAATTGTCAAGTTTCACTAAGCAACGGGGTACTAAGCAACGGGTTTCACTAAGCAACGGGGTAGTCACACTTCAACCTCTGATAATTAATGGAACAATACGATAAGTTCATAATGAACTCAAAATATTTTAAGAGATCTTCAAAGTGGTTCAAAGTCATACCTCAAGCACAAGTGAGGTCAATGATCTCTGGATACTCAATGCTTATGCACAGTATAGCAATAGTTATGATTATATTTTTCACTTATATTTTCTTATCACTTATATTTCCCTACTTTGCAACAAAACCAAAAACTTGATCCTGAAGAAAAATAATAATTTAAATTTTAATTTATGTATATTGGGATACTATGCAAGTATACATATCATTATCAAGTAATATAGGATTTTTTGATTAAGACCTGAATATTGAACCCACAAAGAAGATATGCAATATGAACTTTTTTGAAAAACTTTCTATTTTTAAAATGATAATTATTTCTATTTTTTTTTTGAAAAACTTTCTATTTTTAAAATGATAATTATTTAAACTAAAGACATTTTTGTAGTAAAGAAAGTTTAAATATTTTTGGAAATTTTAATATTTTGATAAAAACAGTACAAACTTAGAAAGATAACTTGAGTTTTATTAGAAGAAAAACACTAAATATGAAAATATTTTTCTCCTTATCATGAATCAGCAAAAAGTATAAGAATTATGTTATGAAAGTATGCATATTGTGTTGTGCCAAATACGAGGAATAATATTCTTTACCCTTACTAGAGATGCTATAAAGAACATTGGCTAATTTAAAGTTTGAATAGTTCTGAAGACCGGCTAGGCAGGAAAGATACTAGCTCTCACTCTAGTGTTCCCTCAATTCCCTCCACCTGGGGGCTAACATCTCGTATCATAACCTAAAACAATAAACTAAGTTGGGGGCTCTTTAAAGTCCTCTAACTG
>NW_018237354.1:29273-31678 GCF_001263595.1 Phalaenopsis equestris | reverse complement strand
AATCACGTGAACTACATTCTCATTCATACAACCTCATGTGATTCTTTCCAATTGTTGACTGAGACAATACCAGCCCAGTTTTTACATGTTCTCACAATGAATTTTAACATCTAGATTGACCAAATCAAGAAGTAAATGAAGTACATGGATTTAAACCTTCAGAACTTCTTTGAACAATGAAAATCAATACTCTCCACAACTTCCATCCAACACTTAGTTATTATCAATTTAGGAAGAAAGATAAAGAAAACTGCTCAAAACCCATGGAGAAAACAAAACCACACTTTAGTTTAAAAGTAAAAATCATTGTCAAACCAACAACAAGTCTCAATTAAAACAAAAAGTAGTCTAAAAAAAAGATAAAAACCTATCTCAAGTCCTCCACCAAACTCTTGAAGTTCCTTTGAATCTCTTCTGTTTTACAACACTCTCAACATAAAACTAAAATAAAAAAAGGATAAATATGCGGTGCCTGAAAATCTCTCCAACTAACTCCCCAATTTTTAAGCTTTCAAAACTTCCCTAGTACTCTCAGGACCTCTTTCAAAGTCCCAATCTTCCTTCTTTTATAATTCTCCAAAAGGTGCATCGGTATCTCTTCAAAATGTGTCTTGATTTGATGTATTTCCACAAGAAATGCATCCTTTCATAATAATTTTCGTGCATGGTGGTTGTAACCACCTAATAAGCCAATAGGTGCCTGAAAAACCTCTTCAAATTTTGCAAAAACCAAATTTATTCGTCCAATAACTGCCACTGGAAATTAAGCGCGGGGCCTCTGGTGCGTAGGCGCGGCCTTGCCTGTTTACCCGGCGCTAAGGCGCCAAAACAAATTTGCACATTTTTTACCTATTTGCTCCAAATTTGATCCTTTCTCACTCCCTTAAGCATTTTTCACCTTTTTTTACTTGTACCTGAAACAAAAACAAAAAAATATCTTCCATTAAAGCGCAATATCTCAAAAATAAGTGTAAAAATGTGTCTAAAAACATTATATATTTTAGGCGTATCAAAATCCCCCAAACTTAAAATGTTACTTATCCTCAAGTGACACTTTAATCTTACAAAACTAAATATGTATGATATGTATATGAGTTTCTTTAGGAGTTATTAAAATTTAGATTTAGAAATATAGTAGTCCAATTTAGAAAAAATATTTTGTAAATAAGACCAACTTAAAGTTTAGAAATTTTTAATACCTTTGGAACCCCGAATTTGGCCAAAATTTTCAAATCTACCCAAAATACCCAACTTGGTTCAAAAATCATTTCGAACAGCTTGAAAACACCCAAACTACCTAAAATCATCAAAATTGACCAAATTACCAAATTACTCCTCCTTGCCCCAAAATTACAAAAATTCTAAAAAAATCATAAAAATTTCCAAAACCTCCAAAATATTCCCAGTTTCATTTTTCTTAACTATCACATGACCCAATTTGGCCAATCTGACCATCTTCGACAAAAAGCCCCAAATTTCCCTTTAAAGGACCATATTTCCCCAAATTACCTCAAATGTCTATCCAATTGGTCTCAGATTATAAACTCAAATTCACCCTTGATGTGACCAATCTAGACCAAATCCAAGCTCCATTGGTCCATGATTTGAACCCAATTTTGAGCTAAACCAAAAACCCAATTTTGGCCCTATGACTTGGTTCCACCAAATTGAACCCATAGTCAACTCAATTGGCCACAATTTTTTGTTAGAAAAACCTTCATAACATCCCCATACATCAAACTTCAATTGGCCTTGGTGAGGCCTCAATTTCGTTTGATTTCAACCTAAGTCAAAAAAGCCCCAAATTTACCTCAAATTGACCATCTCTCAAAATCTCACCAAATTGAGGGCCTTAACCGCAAAATTTCCACTATTTTCCTTCATAAAAAGTCCTTAAAACAACTCCCTTGATCACATGGACCACTCAATTTGGACTTAGCCCAAGGCTAGCCCAACCTAGACCCATGTCTCATCCAACATGCCCAAATTAGCCAAATTTCAAAAATCCCTCAAATTGACCTACCAGTTTAACTCAAAATCACTTCAACCCTTCACCAAAAATCTTCATAACAATCATCTTCAAAATGTTGATCAATCAATCGGGTCAATTGACATGGCTAAACTAGCCCAAACCCAAGCTTTGATTACTTGGACCTACATTGAACCCATGCATTAAAGATGGCCTAACTACCCCAAAGTAATCAAATTAACTCCACCTCAGCCATTGGTTAAAGCCTAAGACTTAGCCAAAGCTCATCTAACCCAAGGTAGATAAGCCTTGGAACAAAAGTCCCCCAAATTAAGGGATCTTATTTCCATCTTATTTCCAAAAATACACATGCTTACCAAAACTAAACCCCATTGCATTAAATTGCTTTGACAGATTCCCCTAGAGCATTAAATTG
>NW_018237354.1:25718-29249 GCF_001263595.1 Phalaenopsis equestris | reverse complement strand
CCCCGAGATGCTCTGACCACCTAGCCCCCCCCCCCTGCCATGGCCGGCTGGCCTAGTAACCGGAGAAGCTCAAGACCGAAAACCACCCCCATGGAACTTCACCCAAATCAAACTAGAGGCTAGCTCAACCAATTATATTGTAGAGCTCCTCTGCCCTCCACCTAAGCAGCACAATGCACCCTCTAATTGGCCATGACAGCCACCCCTTAGCCATTTTTATAAAAAGCACCTCCCACGACCATGGGAGAGGGTGCTGAAAACCTCTTAGAGAGACCTCTCCAAATTGACCACAGAGCTTCCCTAAGATCCCCTAAGTGTATTTCAACTATTTTCCCTCACCAATTTCCACTGTTGAAGTTCAATTTTGACCTCAAAATCTTTTTGGAAACCAGGATAGAGCCCAATACATCTCCACAGTCCACCAAACTCAAATTAACTTCACCCACACCTTCAAAACAGTGAAAAAAGCTTAAGCCCATCAAATTCCCCTCTCATAGAGCCTCTACTATCACTCTAGACTAACATCGAGATCCAGTCGCCGGTCGTGATCGAAATCATATATAGGCCTTACACCAAGACCAGACACTCAATCCCTAGACTCTTTGGATCACAACGAACATGCCAAAACTCTCTGATCAAAGCTTCACTTCTCAGAGCAAAGGTATAAACCTTTTCTTCCTCCCGAGCCTATTTGAACTCTCCATTTGTTTTGAGTTGATTTCATGGCATCATAACCGTATGGATATGTTCCTCTAGTCTAGACAAGCGTTTTAAAAAAAAAATTCACTTAATTTAGTTAAGAAATGAGAGAGATATTAAGGCTAGAAGATGGACGATTCTCGGGCTAGGCTATCGAGGACGATGATGGAGCGTTGTTCGATCAAGCGTGTATCGGATGGACAGTTGAGATGAAGCCAGACAGCGCTTCAAAACAAAAACCACGGGTTGAGTCAGTACTGAGGTGGACGGCGGCGGCGAATAGGAGCGCGCCGCGTGGAGCTTCGGAGCCGCCGTAGGTTGATGTGGCGCCGCGTGTTTAAATAGATAAATAGGGATTTAAAAAATCAGAAAATTATCCCTAGCTTTAAAAATTCATATCTTTATGTAGGAAAATGCCTTTATAGGAAGTATGTTTGAACTCAACTTAATATAAACCATATTTAATGCTTTATTTTAAATAGGAAAACTTGTTGACAAATACAAAGGTTTCGCAGACCAAACGGACGTCATATATTCCTTAGTTTTTTTTATCGAGCCTCATCCTCAAGTCTTGTGTTTATCTTTCGTGATAGATACAGGATTTGAGATACATCGCTCTTTCATTTAACCTATAAAAAATTTAGAGTCGGTTTTATTTCATATTTTTCTAAGACTAAATATATATGGAAATTAAAACGTCCTTCCGAATCAGGCAACAAGATATTGATTTCGGTGACCGACAGCTTCTTACGGGCAACTCCTCCAACCAAAAATAGCTCCGACAACTTCTGGCGACTCCACTAGGGACAAGCTTTTTTCTCTCCATTAAAATCAAGAAATAATATTTTCACACATCGGTAATGGGTCCATGTCCCTCTTGGAACAAATTACCCTTCTTCCGTTGGCATACTTTACCCATTTCTGTCTTGGGAAAGTACGGCTAACTCCTTGGACTTTAGGACTAGCTATTCAACCATATTTGAACAGAGGGGTTCAGAAGACAATTAAGGACTCTTTAAATTTTCATATGGGGTCGGACCCCCAATAGGTGTGTCGGTGGACTAGCTCCACCTGGGCGTTGTCTGCCACTAAATGGGTCTCGCACTAGGTCCTAAAATACTTCACATCTCCCTTCCAAATTTGATATTCTACTTTGCAAATCATGTTGTGCTGCGCGCATTTTGAAATATTCTTACATTAATTAAATTTTACACCTCATGATTTTCCTTAAGAAAAATTTTAAAATACCCATAAATTAAGACCCGTCTGGTATACAAATCAATCTCTAGTTTCAGTGCTTGCACTAAAAAAATAATTACGATGTTTTTGTCCATATAGCTAACCCCGAAAATTTCTATTTTCAAGCCAGTTGTAATGGCCTACCTAACCCTGACCTTTTCATGCAACCTGCCAACTAGACACGAAGCTCGTAATCTCACTCCTACCATCAAATTCAAAGCTAGATTTGAAGATCTCGAGGTCATCCTCAGGAAAGCCCTGTTTGTAGTGATGAAGATCGCCGCACAAGAAATACAGGAGCCATCTATAGAATTCAGTTTGAACTACCTTAAAGACTTCCCTGCCTGCAAGAAGTCTAAAACTACTTCCACACGGCACCCGCCAAACCTACTATCCCCGCTGCTGCTAAAGGGAAAAAAGTAATGATTATTGAGGATCCAACTGAGGGATTAACTGTCCCACCACCCGTGTTTGAAATCAGGTCAAGTTCAAGGACTGTATCGCTGACCCGAATTCAAAATAGGAATGACAAAAAAAGAGTTCGGAGAGCCATCAAAGCCCAGGTTCCCAAAGAGACACCCGTTGAGGAGAAGCCTCATCAAGATGAAGAATTTGAGGAGGAGCCTCATCAAGATGAAGAAGTGTTACGTGAAATTTATCCACTCCTACGACGGAGTAGATTCCATCCTCTGACGGATACCGATAGATATGAGAGTATCCGGAAAATCGTCGCTGTATTACCACCACTTCATGAACATGGTGAGGAGAGAAAGAAGTTCACTCCTATCACCCGAGTTAGTGAAGTTTTCAGAAGTCTACCTACCAAAGAAGGATGTTCAGTTAGCAAGTTACTTAAATGAGTGGGAGATGAAATTTCCCCTCACATGTAGAAGGAAATTCTGAAGGATGTCAAGTCTTCCGTCAGACAGTCCCACAAGACAACTAGAGTGCCACCTACTCACATCCCTGTTTGGTTCCGTTTAGGGAATAGAGTTGATACTGCAGTGATCACTACTGATTATACTGCCACCAGGACTGCAGGCTGTCAACCGATTAAGTCGAGACCAGATCCGAAAATCTTACCCGTCACCCATTATGGAGATATTTCTATAATCCTAAAGGCAAAGACAAGACGATTATGTGGCACTGTAGTCGGTCTACATTACGGGGAGCATAGTTTCCCTCGACATACTAATGTTTCTACTAAGACACTCCGTCTTGAGACATCATCGTTGAAAAAGAAAAAGGTATGGGTAACCAAGGTCGCTGCACCGATATAGTCCGATGAGCCCACGAGACAAGAGCAGGAAAGTAAACCAGGGTCTGAAATATCTGACATCGCCGCAACAATAGCCAGCAAGATGGAGGAGCAAGCAGAGGATGTCCATCAGGGTCTTCCAGAACTTATCCTCCAGATCTTAAAGTGATCAAGGAATCAATAATTGATGAGAAAGTTGAGAAACTCGGGATCGAGGTTCCCGAGTTAGCTCGAGAATACGAAGTTTCCGTCGATAGCGATGATGAAAATTTTGATTACAATGATTACTTGGAGGAAGATTTCATGGATGTCCATGTAATTGAAATAAGAGCCGC
>NW_018237354.1:8026-25508 GCF_001263595.1 Phalaenopsis equestris | reverse complement strand
ATCACAGATGAAAGAAGAGAGGTTGCTTCAGCAAATAGAGACGAGCAACATTGAAAGGATTCACCATCTTCTCCATCAGGCGCTATACCAGAAAAGGAATTCAAGAAAATGGTTGAACAAGTGCGGGATGCCTTAACCCAATCTATGCGTAGGTGGGTAGACCTTACCCGGAGGAATTCAATGTCGTGCCTTTCCCCAAGGGTTTTGTGGCCCTAAACTTCAAGATATTTGATGGGACTGGAAATCCCAGACAACATATAGCACATTTCTGAGCCAGCTGTGGCAACACGAGAAGTAGTGAAGCTCTACTCTTCCAGCAGTTCGTCAGTAGCTTGTCAGGAATTGCTTTCGACTGGGACGCTGACTTGCCCAACGGGTTAGTTAAAATATTTTTTGAGTTGAAGCAACTATTTGTAAAAAGATTTATCGGGGCACAACATCATGTGTCTATTAGAGAGCTCATGATGGAAAAGCAAAAGCCTAGTGAAACCTTGGTAGGCTACATTTTAAGGTGGAGAAACCTTAGCATGAAATATGAATCTCAACTGCAGGAACATCATTTGATTGAAATTCTACTCAAGAGCATTCATGGGCCAGTAGCTTTCATTCTCAAGGGACTCACCATCAAATCCTTTGAGAAGCTACTCAGTAAAGCCAACAGTCTTGAAGAGGAAATTAAGCACATGGAGCCACACAAAAAGGCTAAGGTGACCAGAGTGCTCGAAAAGAAATCAGGAGTAGTAGCAACCATCGATAAAGGAAAGCAGCCAATAAAGATATATGCAGAAGAGCCTTGCCAGTCTTCATCACAGTACGCTCAGAAATAGAGTAGTGAATCCAACCAGCGACTGCCTCAAGAAGGATCACCTCGAATAGGGGATAAGAAAATGTCCCTGTTAGAATGATGTAAAATGATGTATTCTTTTAAAGATGAAGCTATACCTAAAATATTCAGAAGTTTGATGAAGAAGCCGGAGTTCAAACTACCAGATCCGAAGAAGCCTAAAGAGGTGGATGAGAAAAATGAACCAAATTATTGCCCATACCACCGGTTGCTTGGGCACACTATAGAAAAATGCTTCGTCTTTAAATATTGGCTCGAGAGGAACCTTAAAGAAAAGAACATAACAATCTCAAAAGAATATTTAAAAGAACCTGAAAAAGTTCCATTATTATGATTTCGACCGAACCAATCTCTCCAATCGATCGTATACTAGAACAGATGGATGGAGTACAACTTGGGAAGAACTCAAGAGGGTCCTCAATCAAATACAGGATCTAGCAAAAAAATCTTCTACGTATACAAGATATGAAGAATGGAATGAGGTCTGGAGCTGATCATTTAAGAAAATATTGAACAAGATCCAATCTGCATCAAGACAAGCCTCCATTCAGAGTTCGCAACATACCAAGCCCATACCAAGCCCACAAGCCCAAGATGAAGGTTTCGTCAGGAGAGCCGTCATCATCAAGGACAAAGAAGAAAAAGAGAAGCGTCGCTACAAAGATTGATAGCACGGGGGGTAGGACAGGGGCTGCCTCTACTATATTGGTTGTCTCAGATTTAGGGAAGAAAATCCTCGAACCTCTGACTTTGTATGATTATCTTTTTGTCCCTCCGGGGTCTTATGAATATGATGATTGTGATTTTAGCTACGTTTTAACTATTTCTAGTGATAACGTAACTGATTATGACCAATATAACTTCAATCTCAATCCCCAAAACAATCCTCAAATCATACTTAAGTCTGATGAACTCGTAGTAAAGTCCAAAGAAGACATTAATGATACCGTTTACAATAACACCGATAACGAGGTGCCAATTCTTGAGCATCACGGTACACCGCTTACCATCAACTTAGATCTTTCTGACGAAGAGGAGGAGACACAAAAAAATCAATAATGATATCACAAAAAGAAGAAATCATAGAAGTTAACTTAAGGAGCGGAAAAGTGTTACCACCAAGAATAGCTCCAACAGACAAAGAAAAGCAGATAATGACCCGAGAAGAGATACCCCCACCTCCACCAGTGGAAGAACCACATAATCAAGACAAAATTGGAGGATCATACAAAGTAGACTACAACGTGCTAGCTCATCAATGGAAGTTGCCGACCCTATTAAGCATCTGCAACGCTCTGATCCTGTCAAAAGAGATAAGAGAGTCTCTAGTTACAGCTTTGCTTGACCCAGAAATTTTCTTAGCTCGGTTGGACAGCTCATCCTCATATGAAGTTTGTTCATTGAAAGATTAAAAGAATAACTGGGGGTAACCTTCATAGATGAAGACTTGCTGCTCGGTACCGCCGGCCACAATCGTCCACTCTACATCGCCGTCAAAATCGACATATTTGTGTTGTCCAGAGTATTAGTAGATCCTGGAGCATCTCTTAACTCTCTTAACTTGATGAGCCTACGAGATGAGCCTACGAACATTGACCTAATTGAATATTGAACCTCAAGAGCTTACAACCGATAAAATGATGTTAAGAGGATTTAGCTAAAATGAAGAAAGAGGCCTTGGATCAATTACTTTACTTATGAAGGTTGAAGAACTCGTGACAACCGCTAAATTTCATGTCATCGACGCCGAGACCTCTTTTAACGCTCTACTAGTTTGACCATGGATTCATGAACACAATATGGTTCCATCATCTCTACACCAATGCATCAAATATTGCAAAGATGGTAAAGAAAATTGTATCAAAGGAGACCTACAACCATTTTCAGTGCATGAAGTTGGTATCCATGAAGATGCTGCCTACTACGCGCCTCCAAAGAGGACCGACTTCTCTTGTGAAGTTATCACAAACAAAGATGTAGATTCAAAAGAATTACAAAGAGGAGGCCATTAAACTCCGCTTCAAAGATCTTCCACCGCTGCCTTACAACGAGTTGGTGAAAGTTCTTTTAGTTCGCGCACTCCCGAGGTCGAGGCCGGGGACGGGGATGAGGAAGGATCAATTAAATCGTTGAGCGGACTAGGCCAACCATTAACGTTGGTGATGAAGACGGTTATGAAGACGAGATAATGATGACAAGATAGAAGAGACCTTAGTACAAGATATCCTTAAAGGATACACAGAAAAATGAATATGAAACAATATTTGATCGGATAAACCACCATGTGAATGCTATGAACCTTACTCTGATTCTCCTTCAAAAGGCCAAGAGTTTAGAGGTAGCTTGAAAAACATGTAAATTTGGATGATGATCCTAATGAATTAATGGAATTGCCTTTTCGTTACTTCTCGCCTTGTGTTCAAAATTTAATCCAATAGTGACACTTACCAAAACAAATGCCAAAAGATAAATTTAAACTTTTTGAAAAATTATGGAATGGTAAAATTGGAACTCCAAATTCAAAAGAGGGTCTCAGATTTGGTACAGTCAGACCAATCGATGATTCTGAATTTTGCATGGTTGTTTTTGCATGGTTGTTTTTGGCGAGTCAGAAGAGGATTGCCTCGATATAGAGGACAACTCTAATGATCAACAACTAGGAGATGCTCCACCAAAATTTGAGGAAGAAATTAAATCTACCATTGATGAATTGAAAGAGATTGAAAGAGATTGAAAGAGATTAACCTTGGGACTGAAGAACAACCTTGACCTACATTTATAAGTTCTTTACTCAATGACGAAGAATTTGCAGATTTGATCAAACTATAAACATAATTCAAGGATTGCTTCGCATGGAGCTACGATGAAATGTCAGGACTGTCCGTAGAAGTTGTAGTCCATAAACTCTGGGTGGATAAGAGTATAACCCCAGTAAAATAAGCTCATAGGAGAATGCACCTCGAAATAGAACAACAAGTCATCGTCGAGGTTAAGAAATTAATAGACGCCAACTTTATGAAAGAAGAGCAATACCCCACGTGGTTAGCTAACATTGTACCTGTTAAGAAGAAAAATGGACAGATCCATGTTTGTGTAGACTTCAGAGATTTAAACAAGGCTTTTCCAAAAGACGAATTTTCACTACCCATACTAGAGATGATGGTGGATATCGCTTCAGCACAAGAAATTTTCTCCTTCATGGACGGATTGTCGGGATACAACCAAATCAACATGGCTCCCGAGGATGCAGCACTTACAGCCTTCAGAACACCGATTGGAATTTTCTGCTGCACAGTGATGTCGTTCGGCCTAAAGAACGTTGGAGCAATATATCAGCGCATAATGATGAAGATTTTTGACGACCTCATCCATAACCAAGTAGAATGCTACGTTGATGAGTAGAATGCTACGTTAGAATGCTACGTTGATGATTTGGTCATCAAAACTAAACAAAAAATAGACCATTTGTATAATTTGAGGATGGTGTTCGAATGGTTACAACGATATAACCTTAAAATAAATCCCTTAAAGTGCGCTTTTGGAGTTACCTCTGGGAAATTTCTGGGAATCATTGTCTGTCATCTGGGCATCGAGATCGACCCGGATAAAATTAAAGCTATCTTGGAAATGCCTCCTCCTAAAACCTTGAAACAACTATGTTCTTTCCAGGGGAAGTAGGCATATCTGAGAGCATATCTGAGACGCTTTATCTGAGACGCTTTATCTCTATTCTCTCAGGTAGGTGTCAGCCTTTCTCGGCATTAGTTAAAAAGGACGCCAAAATAATTTGGGAAGAGAAATGTCAGTTGGATTTCAAAGACATTAAACAATATTTAATGACACCTCCTATCTTAGTAGCCCCTATCCCAGAGAAACCATTGATACTTTATACTTTGGCCTTAGATGACTCTCTTGGAGCCCTCTTAGCTCAATTGAATGATGAGGGTAAATAAAATACACTCTACTTCTTGAGTCGTCGCCTACTACCAACGGAGATAAGGTATCCACTTATTGAGAAGCATTGTTTGACATTGATTTTTGCTACTCAAAAGCTTAGACATTACATGCTTTCTCATAAGATTACTCTAATATTGAAAGTTTATATGTTCGTTAATCCCTTGCAATATTTGATGACCCGACCAACACTCTCCGGACGTTTTGCAAGATGGTCAATGATCTTATTGGAATTTGATATAACATTTGTTACCCTCCATGCTATCAAGGGACAGATACTAGCAGACTTTCTCGCTGCACACCCACTGCCAGCTGGGTCCTCTCCCAACGACGAGTTACTAGAAGAGAAAATACTATAAATGAAATTCTCCAGAGTGCAACGCTGGGAGATGTACTTCGATGGCACTTCGTCAGCCAAAAAACACAAAGGATCAGACACAGTTATGGATCAAAACACAAAGGATCAGACACAGTTATACCAGGCAAAGCATGGATTGGTTTGATCTTTATCACGCCAGGTAAGGGTATGTTGAGGTTCTTTCCACCTGACAGAGCCGTGCACCAACAATGAAGTAGAATATGAAGCTTTAATCACCGAATTGGGAATGGAAACCTCAGTGGATATAACAAACATTGCCATCTATGGAAACTCCCAACTCGTCATCCAGAAAGTCGTCGGACAATACAAAATTTTGAAACCAAGATTAGCAGAATACCATCAGTACACGATGAAGCTGCTGAAGCAGATTCCTGATGTAACTTTATGCCAGAATCATAGGGGAGATAATGCCCATGCTGACGCTCTAGGAAAAATTACTAAGGAAATGGCATGTCCCTCGGAGGTGGGATTCCATTAAAGTCACAGTGCAAGGAAGACGAGTCTTGTCTCAGATCGATCTCAAAACTCTACACAAACTCGAAAAAGAAAGCAATAAATACAGTTGCATACATCAATGAAGATTGGCGCAAGCCATTAATAGAATATTTACAAACTGGAAAGCTGTCATGTTTTACGCTCTGATGGGAAACGTTCTATACAGAAGATCATTCGATCAAATGTGGCTGCGGTGTTGAGCAGAGCCGAAGCACAAAATATTGCCAAAGAAGTACATGCCGGATTATGTGGCGCTCATCAATCAGGGCCAAAATTGAAAATGAAGATCAAAAGACTTGGATATTATTGGCCAGCAATGATGTCCGACTGCATGGATACAGCCGAAAAATGTCACCAATGCCAACTGCATGGAGTGGTCTTACACTAGCCTCCGAATGTGCTACACCCAACTGTTGCCTCGTGGCCATTCGAGTGATGGGGCATGGACATAATAGGTCCGATAGACCCTCCATCTTCCAAAAGAAATAGGTTTATACTTGCCGCTACAGATTAATTCTCCAAATGGGCAAAGGCAGTACCGTTACGTGAGATTACGACCCAACACGTCCTTCAATTTTTCAAAAGCCAAATTGTCTACCGTTTTGGAGTACCGCGAAGAATAATTTCTGACAATGGGACAGATTTCAGAAGCACCAAGATCAAGAATTTTGTCAAAAAATATGCGATAGATTGGAGATACTCTACGATTTACTATCCCACAATAAATAGTTTGGCTGAAGCCTTCAATAAACTACTGGTACAGATTTAAAAAAAAACACTGGATGAAAATAAAAGAGATTGACACAAAAAACTATTAGAAGCCTTGTGGTCCTACCAGATGACTTTCAGGACTCCCACTCACTGTAAACCCTATATGCTCGTGTACGGGTCCGAGGTCGTGCTACCACTAGAAATCCAGACACTGTCTCTTTGAGTTGTTGTTGCCAACCAACTCACCATAGAAGAAAGCGCAAAACTCAGACTTGAATAACTGGAGAGACTTGAGGGAAAATGACTAGAAGCACAACAACATTTGGAGCTTTACCAGGCGAAGATGGTATAAGCCCATAACAAATTTGTCCGCCCAAGGACATTTAAAGTTGGTGACCTTGTACATATGCCCAAATGGACCATTCTTGCAAGCCGCAAAATAGGTGGAAAATTTGAGCCAACTTGGGAGGGACCATTTGTCATTAAAAAGGTCTACACATGAGGAGCCTACCACTTAGTAGACTTCTAGGGTGAAATACCCATTTTACCAATAAACGGAAGATATTTGAAAACCTATTACGCAGCCTGATGCCGCTTGCCTCTGCTTGCTTTGAAATTCTTGCTTTTGCTTTGAAATTTTGAGACTTTGATTATTTTAGGGTTATCTATGTGGCCAAATGTCTATGACCGGGTCCAAATTTTGTAACTAACCTCGATATATTGAAACTTTTGAGAAAAAAATTTTAACTTCAAATTTTCTCCTTTCCACTTTTGAGTATAATGTTTCACAATGAGAAATTTTCTCCTTTCCACTTTTGAGTATAATGTTTCACAAAAATTTAAACAAAATTCATATATAAGTAAACAATTTGTTTCACTAAAATAAGCTAAAATCCACTTCAATAAATACTTTGTCTTTTTCTTGTTCATGACAAAGTTTGGCCCACTGATGTTTTTTCTGTCGTCTGCAGAAAAATGTCGAGACCGTGGCTGATCTTTGCTTTGAAGCATGGCTGGAGCCTCGTACTAAATGAGGGGCTGGCGCCGCAGGGCGGTACCGTAGACTTTAACATGGATTTTGACCTGGTTGAGATGGACTACGAAGGTCCTCTCATGAATGTAGTCAGCTGCAGAGAGAAAGAGGGATTGCCTTCACTGTTGAGGATGATTGCAAAAGATAATGCATCACACAAAGGCAAGAACGTGATAATAGAGCAAGATCCAATGGAAGGGCCCAGCTGTCTGCCTTCATGGTAGCCACACCAGCCGGGGGACTAGTAGCCGCCAATAATGAACGACTGCCAAGTGCTCCGCTTTGCAGGACATAATGCAGGAACGCCAGCCCAAGAAGCAGAGGGCTTTTCTATGACAAGAACACAGACGTCAGAGAGAGACAAACAATTTACTCACCCCTATTACTGAGGGGTATATTTATGATCCAGACATGAAAGAAATTTTTGCCAGCCTACCCACCACAGATGAAGAACTAGGGTTCATCACAGAGCCAGATACACCTTCAGTTTCAGATGTTTTTTTCAAGGGTTGCCCGACGTGCGATGCTGAAATACCTACAGGAACATCAACCACAAGGGCATTTGTAGAATGCTCGTATTGAAATGTTCTACATTTATAACGCTTTAGTGCATTGGAAGAGTATACCTCCAGTACTGATGGGCCTCAGACTTCAGATTTTATGATGGATGAGACATACGTCCCACTGGGGATAGATTAGTATGTACCATGGAGCCTAGGGTTGTACATCTTGTTTGATGCCGAGTCTCATGTTCAAGATCAGTCAGCGCCAGTTTAGGTTCCTGCCAATGTTCAGAGGGAGGAACGCTCATGACAGTTACTGACTCCTAGTACGATGGAGTAGTAGAAAATAAACAAAGTAAATAAAAGAGAATTTGAAATTTACAAAGAAGTCCAAGGAAGAATCGTCAACATGTTGGAAGGCCTGGAGCTGTAAACCAGGGTTTTCTCTGAGAGTGACGAAAGAAGCATTCTTCACTGCATTTTCAATTTGAGAGATAGAGGCCGAGCAGGCCTTCTCATGGAAAGAACATACTCTGAGCTGAAGATATGTATGAGAGAAAAAGGGAGAATCACCATTCAGTGCGGCTGCTGTTATAATTTTACAAACGATAGACAGGGAAATCTGTCAGGGATCCGGATCCTTAGACATGACCATGTAGTGACCATGTAGATCCACTACCTTTTATAATAAAGTGGATGATCAAGTGAATGGTCAGATGGAGCATACTGTCAGCCACCTGCATCCCAAACAACTGCATCATCAACATATATGATGAGGGAGACTGCATACCTCCTCACATTGATCATCATGATTTTGTAAGACCACCCTTCTGCATGGTCACATTTCTGAGCAAGAGCAATATATTATTAGGAAAGAGATTGACATTGTTGGCCCTGACGAGTTCAGAGGAAATATAGAGATTCCGCTGCCAATTGGTTTAGTTTTGGTTCTGCTTGGTTTTGAAAGGAAATGGGGAAGATGTCGCCAAACATTGCATTCCAAGGGTACGACACCATTGGGTGTCTGTGACCTTCCGTAGTATGGACAACAGCAAAATACCATATGGATTTCAGCCTGACCCGAAACTGGAAAAGCTACTGCCGTACGTGCTATGAGAGGGTTGTACCTCTAAGTACATGCGAAGGGAACTCTTATCCTAGAGCATGTCTTAGAAAGTCTACTCGATCAGGAGCTTGTCATACCAGATACAAATGGTCAGAGGGTTCACTTTTTTTTATAGCAACATGATATGTATTTGATATACTTAGGCTACAATGTATTCATGGCATGAGATGATCTGGATGTACTTCAACATGGACTATATATTGCACCTTTTAGAGGTGTTAGCCTGTGTTTGATCTGTAACATATTTATTGGAGCAGATTAATAGAAATTTATCTCAGAAATGTGCCTTTTTATCAATTGTCTTTTTGTGCGATGGATGGAAGCCACAAACCACACGTTGGTTCAGAATTTCAATAAACTAAGAATGAAACAACAAACCCTTAACAATAAATAAATTTAAATAAATTTTTTTTATATATAAACAACAACAAAAGAAATTTTTTTTTGAAAAACAACCAACTAAAATTAAAATTTTAAAAGACATATTTTTAAAAAAATTAAATGTGATAATAACAACAAGAAAAGAAAATGAATCTGTTGAATGGATTCTCTCAGTTTCAAAGCTTCTTACTCTTTGTGCGTGCAACACAACCATCGTTATCTGCATTAACTTTCTTCACATCCCCGCGAAATTTCACATTCTGCACAAAATCCCACAAAACTCTACAAATTTTCTTCAACAAAATCAACCTTTTCAAATAACACATTTGTGCAAATTCAATATTACAAACTCTTTACACTATTTTCATAGGACTCTTGGAGTTAGTACCCAAATTTTGAATCCCCATATTCAAAATTGGTATAAGACTCTCGTTAATGGAACATGACATCCTTCCTTAATCTTTGAGGTCCGTCCCTGACTTCTGAGTCTCTTTTCAAAAATGATAACTAGAATTTAATTTTTGTTTCCGGATCAGTACCTAAATTTCGATTCCCTCACATATTTTCTTTTTTACCTATTGAGTTGGATGTGAGTCATAATGCTTTCCTTCTCAATGTAACACAGATATTCTCTTGTTACCTACTGAGTTGGATGTGAGTCCTAGTGCTTTCCTTCTTTAACATAGCATATATATTCTCTTGTCACCGCTTGGGTTGGATGTGAGTCCTGGTGCTTTCCTTCCAAACATGACGCACATACTTTCTTGCTACCTATTGAGTTGGATGTGAGTCCTAGTGCTTTCCTTCTTAATGTAGCGCATGTATTATCTTGCACCGCTTAGGTTGGATGTGAGTCCTAGTGCTTTCTTTCGTAACGTGACGCACGCATTTTGGCTTGTTACCTGTTGAGTTGGATATGAGTCCTAGTGCTTTGTAACATAGCATATATATTCTCTTGTCACCGCTTGGGTTGGATGTGAGTCCTGGTGCTTTCCTTCCAAACATGACGCACATACTTTCTTGCTACCTATTGAGTTGGATGTGAGTCCTAGTGCTTTCCTTCTTAATGTAGCGCATGTATTATCTTGCACCGCTTAGGTTGGATGTGAGTCCTAGTGCTTTCTTTCGTAACGTGACGCACGCATTTTGGCTTGTTACCTGTTGAGTTGGATATGAGTCCTAGTGCTTTGCTTCTCGATGTAGCATATATATTCTCTTGTCACCTCTTGGGTTGGATATGAGTCCTAGTGCTTTCCTTTCTAATGTGACGCACACATATTTTCTTGTTACCTATTGAGTTGGATGTGAGTCCTAGTGCTTTCCTTCTCAATGTAACACATATATTCTCTTGTTACCTATTAAGTTGGATGTGAGTCTTAGTGCTTTCCTTCTTGATGTAGCATATATATTCTCTTATCACCGCTTGTGTTGGATGTGATCTTGGTGATTTCCTTCCTAACGTGACACACACATATTTTCTTGTTACCTATTGAGTTGGACGTGAATCCTAGTGCTTTCCTTCTCAATGTAACACATATATTCTCTTGTTACCTATTGAGTTGGATGTGAGTTCGAGTGCTCTCCTTCTGAATGTAGCATATATATATTCTCTTGTCGCCGCTTGGGTGGGATGTGAGTCCTAGTGCTTTCCTTCCTAACATGACGCACACATATTTTCTTGTTACCTATTGAGTTGCATGTGATTCCTAGTGCTTTCCTTCTCAATGTAATGCATATATTCTCTTGTCACCGCTTGGGTTGGATGTGAGTCCTGGTGCTTTCCTTCCTAATGTGACACACATATTTTCTTGTTACCTATTAAGTTGGATGTGAGTCCTAGATCTTTCTTTGTTGATGTAGCATATATATTCTCTTGTTACCTCTTGGGTTGGATGTGAGTCCTAGTGCTTTCCTTCCTAACGTGACACACATATTTTCTTGTTACCTTTTGAGTTGGATGTGAGTCCTAGAGCTTTCCTTCTCAATGTAACCAAATATTCTCTTATTACCTATTGAGTTGGATGTGAGTCCTAATTCTTTCCTTCAAGATGTAGCATATATATTCTCTTGTCACCGCTTGGGTGGGATGTGAGTCCTAGTGGTTTCCTTCCTATCCTAACATGACACACATACATATATTTTCTTGTTACCTATTGAGTTCGATGTGAGTCCTAGTGCTTTCTTTCTCAATGTAACACATATATTCTTTTGTCACCGTTTGGGTTGGATGTGACTCCTAGTGCTTTCCTTCCTAACGTGACGCATACATATTTTCTTGTTACCTCTTGACTTGGATGTAAGTCCTAGTGCTTTCCTTCTCAATGTAGCATATATGTTCTCTTGTAGCCGCTTGGGTTGGATGTGAGTCCTAGTGATTTCCTTCCTAACATGACACACATACTTTCTTCTTACCTATTAAGTTGGATGTGAGTCCCAGTTTTTTCCTCCTCAATGTAGCAGATATTTTCTTTGGAGCCGGATGTGAGCTTTTGTGTTTTCCATCTCGATTCGGTCCTTCCTCGCAATCCTATTTACATATTTTGAAATTAGTTTTAAGACCACCATAAATGGATTATGGCATCTGATTCTTATTTCGGATCTGATACCCAAATTTCAATTTCCACCTCGGGGTCAGCACTGATATACTGACTCCCATCCATTATAAATACTAAAAATTTCATAACTTAAAATTCACTCTCCGGCCCCCAGCAAGCGCCCTTACACCTTGATTTCAATCAAACGATCATCTACTAATTTCCCAACAGAAAAAATCACACACATAACTCTACACATACTTCTGTGTCTATTGACTTAGGAGTTTGTACTGGTTTTTGTTGATCTCATTGGTCAATGCCAAAACGCGCGGTGTGCTTGCTCAGAACACCACACATATATGGGGGTCCATTTGTTGACCTCACTTTTGGTTGAGGTTTAGTCTTTCCTCTTTAGCAGCCTAAGGTCTAGCCATAGGACTTTCCTATTGACTATTCTTAGAAAGCTAGACATGGAACCCTCACCATTAGAAATTCTACACTCTTCTTTACTCAACTTGAAGTACCACATATTGGTCCTAAGCTCTAGCACTTAGTAGGTGGGGTCATTATGGGGGAGCTCAAGGAGAGTCACCCTTAGGACTGCTGGACCTTAGGGTTGACTCTGGGTGTTGGTTTAGGGCTAAGGCACTCACCTACAATCACTTACACTCACAATCACTCACTACCCTAAACTCAAAATTTCTAGGCTCTGGTCCCTTAATACTTTTGGGAGACTCCTATAGGTGGTCCCTTAAACACACTAGCCCTACGCTAGGGTTTGGCTAAGACCATTATATAGAGGTCCCAAAATGAGGTTTCCATTGATCCATGGCTTTTTGATGGTGGTTGGCACTCCAACTCTACCAAGACACCCAACCTAGCTTTTTGCCCCTAAAATTCCTCCAAATTACCTAGATACCTTTGGAACGCCAAATTTGGCCAAAATTTCCAAATCTACCGAAAATACCCAACTTGGTTCAAAAATCATTTCAAACACCTTGAAAACACCCAAACTACCTAAAATCATCAAAATTGACCAAATTACCAAAATACCCCTCCTTACCCCAAAATTCCAAAAATTCTCAAAACCTCTCAAATATTTCCAATTTAATTTTTCTCAACTATCACATGACCCAATTTGGCCAATTTGACCATCTTTGACCAAAACCCCCAAATTTCCCTTTAAATGCCCATATTTTCCCCAAATTACCTGAAATGCTTATCCAATTTCACTCCAAATGTCTATCTAATTGGTCTCAATTTACCCAAATTTCAATTTTAAACTCAAATTAACCCTTGATGTGACCAATCTATACCAAATCAAGGCTCAATTGGTCCATGATTTGAACCCAATTTTGAGCTAAACCAAAAACACAATTTAGGCCTTATGACTTGGTTCCACCAAATTGAACCCATAGGCCACTCAATTGGCCACAATGTTTTGTTAATAAAACCTTCATAACACCCACATACATCAAACTTGACCTTCAATTGGCCTTGGTGAGGCCTCAATTTCATTTGATTTCAACCTAAGTCCAACAAGCCCCAAATTTACCCCAAATTGACCATGTCTCAAAATCTCACCAAATTGAGGGCCTTAAACGCAAAATTTCCACTCTATTCCTTCATGAAAAATCTTCACAACATCTATTTTGATCATCTGGACCATTAAATTTGGACTTAGCCCAAGGGTAGCCCAACCTAGACCCATGTCTAATCCAACATGCTCAAATTGGCCAAATTTTAAAAATCCCTGAAATTTACCTACCAGTTTTGCTCAAAATCACTCACACCCTTCACCAAAAATCTACATAACAATCATCTACACAATGTTGGTCAATCAATGGGGTCAATTGACATGGCTAAACTAGCTCAAACCCAAGCTTTGATTACTTGGACCTACATTGAACCCTTGCATTAAAGATGGCCTAACTACCCCAAAGTCATCAAAAGTCATCAAATTAACTTCATCAAATTAACTCCACCTCAGCCACTGGTTAAACCCTAAGACTAAGCCAAAACCCATCTAACCCAAGCTAGATAAGCCATGGAATAAAATTACCCCAAATTAATGGATCTTATTTCAAAAAATACACATGCTTAAGATACCCTTACCAAAACTAAACCCCATTGCATTAAATTGCTTTAACAGATTCCCCTGGATGCCCTGAGCACCTAGCCACCTCCCCCTACCATGGCCAACCGACCTAGTCACCGGAGAATCTCAAAACTGAGAGTCACCCCCATGTAACTTCACCCAAATCAAACCTTGAGGCCAAACTCAACCAAATTAAGTTGTAGAGCTCCTCTGCCCTCCACCTAAGTAGCACAATGCACCCCCTAATTGGCCATGACAACCACCCCTTAGCCATTTTCATAAAAAGTACCTCCCACGAACATGGGAGACGGTGCTGAAAACTTCTTAGAGACACCTCTCCAAATTGACCATAGAGCTTCCCTAAGATCCCCTTAGTGCATTCCGATTGTTTTCTCTCACCAATTTCCACTGTCGAAGTTCAATTTTGAGCTCAAAATGTTGTCGGAAACTAGGACAAAGCCCAATACATCCCCACAGTACACCAAACTCAAACTAAATTCACCCACACCTTCACAACAGTGAAAGAAGCTTAAGCCCCATTAAATTCCCCTCTCACATAGCCTCTATCATAGCTCTAGACCAACACCCAAATCTGGCCACCCAAATCGGGCCGCGATCAAAATCATACCTAGGCCTTACACCAAGACCAGAGACTCAATCCCTAGCCTATTTGAAGGACAATGAACGTGCCAAAACTAACTGATCGAAGCTTTACTTCTCAGAGCAAAGGTATAAAACTTCTCTTTCTCCCGAGCCTTTTTGAACTCTCCATTTGTTTTGAGTTGATTTCATGGCATCATAATCGTATGGATATGTTCCTCTAGTCTAGACGAGCATTTAGAAAAAAAATCAATTAATTTGGTTAAGAAATGAGAGAGATCTTAAGGCTAGAAGATGGACGGTTCTCGGGCTAGGCTATCGGGGACGATGACGGAGCACCGTTCGATCAAGTGTGTATCGGATGGACTGTCGAGATGAAGCCGGACAGTGGTTCGAGACATAAACCGTGGGCTGAGTCAGCACTGAGGTGAACAGTGGTGTTGAATAGGAGCGCACCGCGTGGAGTTTCAGAGCCGCTGAAGTTTGGTGTGGCGCCGCACGTTTAAATAGATAAATAGGGACATAAAAATCAGAAAATTATCCTTATCTTTAAAAACTCATATCTTGATGTAGAAAAATCACAAAAATAAAATAAAAATACCCACTTGCTCAGTGAAAAGAGGAGAACAATGTTGAAATAATTTAGAGTCCATTTGATACATATTTTTTTTTTCATTAATTAAATACTAATTTGGATGTTTTGATTCTCCATGCATGTAGTAATCACACTATGGCTTGAAAATTTAGCATGTCGTTGCCCCTATCGTAGGGAACATTCCTTGATTTTTCCAAAGTCAGAGAAGGTCCCTAGACAGAGAATCATATTTTTCAAGTTTTTTTACATTATTTGCTTAAAATAATCATGGAAATTGGCACGTTTCTTAGAGAAATCCAAGAAAATTTTGGAAGGTTTTTGATGACCAGAGAGCCTTTAGGAAAATTTCTCATGAGCCAAGTCATTCAAAATACACCTAATCTCTTCAAACCCTAAATCCCTAAGATAATTAATTTTGAAAAATAAAAACAACAAAATGGCTTAATTTTTTATCTACACTATTGTTTAGGAACTAGAGAACTCACCATAAAATTTCCAAAGCATCATGAGTTCATTTGGTAACTTAATTTAATTTTTAAAGATAAAAAATATTTTTAGCACTAAAATGATTTTTTAAAAATCAAATATAACTTGAAAATTTATAAAAAACTTGTTTTCTTTGAGTTCTCTATGACATGGGTATTTTTTATAAGTAAAATTGAGCTTAAAATAAAAACTTGATTTTTAACCTATTTTAAACATTTAAATAATTAAAAATCCATAAAAATCACAAAAAAAATAAAATTCATGAAAATATTCTAAATTACTTCCTAAGCACTTACGAACAATTAGAATATTTTTCTTGATTTTCTAAATAAAAATATTAAATTTCAAAGCTTAAAAATAATTTTTAAAGGCTAAAAATGGGTTTTCACTAAAAATAATTCCAATAAATCAAATAAAACTTATAAAAATATAAAATTTTCTCCTCTAAGTCCTCTAACATCAAGAAGATTTTTGAAAAATATAAAACTTAATTTTCCCCATTTAAAATACTTTATATTTAATAAATACACTAGAATTTAAAATAATTCTTAAAATTCAAATAAAATTTAAAAAATCATGAAATTTGGTCCAAAGGCTTCTTAAATCTATGTCTACGTCTAGTAAAAATTTCAAGGGATTTGAATTTACTTTGGTCAAGTTAGAAGTTTTCTTTGAAAAATCTTATTTTTGCATGAAAATAATTATATAAATTAAAATAAATTTTCAAAAAATCATATTTTCTCCTTTGATGTCTTAATTGACCCATGAATGATTTAGGATAAAAATTTAAAAGTTATTTAGATTGAATTTGACAAATTATGAAGTGTTAGAGCCTTAGGGGCAAATGTGTAATTTTAGAAATTTAGCCTTAATTAACATTTATGATTAATTCAAGGATGGAAATGGGCAACCTCTGATCTTAATTTGATGTTTGAAACATAAGAGGTTAATTGGTAGAAACCAACCTCACTTTCTTAATTGAAAAGATAAGTTAATTGATTTCTAAATTACTAAAATTTGGTAGTTTATTAAAATAAAATTAACCTAGGACTTAGGGGTTTGACTTTTGAAGTCAATAATTAACCAATTTCTTGATTTTCAAATAAAATCCAAATCATGAATCTTGTCCACCTAAAGCTTAACCTTTTAAAAACTAATTAAGACACTCACTTAGGTCTTAAAGGCTTAGTAGTGACTTAGGCTAAATCAAGACTGATTAAATGAGGATTAGAAAAAACAAAGTAAATTAAAATTATAACATCTTTCAGACACTACAAGCCCAATTAGGACCAAAATTTGGCTAAGTATTCCGATAACACTTACTTGCCCCTTTAAGGGTCTTCACCCACATAATCTTCAAAATTAAATTACAGATGATAATTACTTTACTCTTGAGGATAATTGATACATCAATGTTCATTGAGCATTAGGGTGTTCATAGGATGAATTATTAAGCAACATAATAAGTTTAAAAGAACTCAAGATTTTCCACCAGGCAGCAAGAGAGCAGCACGGACCTGCTTCTTTCTCTAGATCTGTTGGATACCTCGGAGATCTACTAAACTTAATATATTTTGCTTGACAAATATCATCCTTAATTAAACTCCTAAGGACCCACTAAGATATGACCTAGTGTTGGATAGGTTGTCAAATTTTTACTTCCCTGTTTCATATAAACTGCCTTAACATGCCTTTTGAGTTTCAGGTGGTGGAACGAGAAGACTCGCCAGGTACGCTTTTACA
>NW_018237354.1:6307-7888 GCF_001263595.1 Phalaenopsis equestris | reverse complement strand
ATAAAATTCAAAAATTCAACCCCACAACATTCAAAATATAAAATAACTCAAAATTTAATCACAAACATCACACAAAACTACAACTCCAACAATATTAAGACATCTCTATCGAATGATTGGAAATTCTTCGGAGGAGGTAACCTACGGTTGCTAACAAGGCTTCCCACGGTCTAAATAAAATTATGGAACTCATTAAGTTGAGTTTGAGTTTAGTAAATGTTTAGTAAATTGATTTAGACTAAGTGAATCCAATAGAAAATAGTGATGCCGGAACGAGGGAACTGTAGGATCCTAACCGGTGTCGCTCTAATCAACTTTAATATTCCCCCTAAAAATTTAAAGAACTTTAACCATTGGGGAACCTGATTTAACATCATAACTTGACACACTATAAAACTCAAGCTCATCGCGGCAAGGAGCTTGGAGCAAGCATGGTGGGCAGCACAACCATCTTCAACAGCAAAACCTGTTTTCTCGAGCTAAACCAATCTTCCTTCCTTAGACTTAAACAACAAAGCCATAAGACTTCAAGGTTGCTTGCTTATGAAACGTAAATCCTCATCTTATCATTAGGCCTTTGTATAGCCTTGCTATACAATATAATCCCTAACTCGTGTTAGGATTCTGAGGTTGTCGTCCGTCACGACCTAAACCCTCACATCTTTCAGGCTATTTATTTGATCATTTCTCAAGAATGTAAGCCCTAACTAAAAAAATTGACAGGATGAAACACCTAAGTATTTCTCCTCAAAACTAAAGCCAAACATTAGGGTAGCTTGGGAAGTCACCAAGGTTCCCCTCTGAATCCATGATATCTCCTAGTTCTTCCTCCTTTAGACTGTACAAAAAAAAATTTCCAAATTTGAACCAATCCCCTTTCACACCTCTACGTCCGATCTCATTGAAAAGTTCTACCCTTTGAAACTCCTTGAAGATACTTGAAGAACTCCTTGAAGATAATATTTCCTGATTTTGATCGAGAGTCTTCTTAGGTGACTTTGGTCATTTAAGATGTAATAAACTATAGGGCTTGCCCTGATAGGAAGCATGTCTGAACCCAATTTAACATTAACCCTATTTAGTTCTTTATATTAACTAAGGGAACTTGTCGGTAAATACAAAGGTTTTACAGATCAAACAGACGTTATATATTCCTTAGTTTATTTGATCAAGCCCCATCCTCAAGTCTTTTGTTTATCCTTCGGGATAGATACAAGATTTGAGATACATCCTTCGTTTCTCCGTGGGGATATATACAAGATTTGAGATACAACGTTCTTTCATTTAAACTATGAAAAATCTGGGGTCGGTTTGATTTCTTATTTTTCTAAAACTAAATATATATATGTAAATTAAAACGTCCTTCCGAAGCGGGCGATGGGATTTCAATTCCGGTGACCGACAACTTTTTATGGGCAACTCCTCAAACCAAAAATAGCACTGACAGGTGCTCTTTCATTTAAGTCTTTTGTTTATCCTTCGGGATAGATACAAGATTTGAGATACAAAGTTCTTTCATTTAAACTATGAAAAATATGGGATTGGTTTGATTTTATATTTTTCTAAACTTATATATATATA
>NW_018237354.1:1504-6233 GCF_001263595.1 Phalaenopsis equestris | reverse complement strand
TCTATGGAAAATATGGATCAGATTGATTTCATATTTTTCTAAACTTATATATATATAGATATATATATGTAAATTAAAATGTCTTTCTGAAGAGGGCGACGAGTTTTTGATTCAAACGACCGACAGCTTCCAACTGGCAACTCCCCAAACCAAAATAGTCTTGACAGCTTCTTGCGACTCCGTTGCAGAGAAGCTTCTCACTCCATATTAATCAGAAAATATTGTCTTCACACATTGGTAATTGATACACGGAGGCTTAATGCTTATGCATAGTATAGCAATAGTTCTGATGGTACTTTTCACATATATTTCCTTATTTTGCAACAAAACCAAAAACTTGATCCTGAAGAAAAATAAGAATTTAACTTTTTAATTTATATATATTTATATTGGGATACTATGTAAGTATACGTACCGTTATCAAGTAATATATGAATTTTTTATTAAGACCTGAATATCAAACCCACAAGAAAGATTATGCAATATGCACTTTTCAGAAAGTTTTCCTATCTTTAAAAAAGATAATTACTTCAACTAAAAATGATTTTTGTAGGAATTTAAAATTTAAATTTTTTGGTATTTTTGATATTTTAACGAAACAGTAAAAAAGATAACTAAATTTTTTGTAGAATAAAAGTACTTAATATGAAAATATTTTTCTTCTTATCATGAATCAGTAATAAGTATAGAAGTTCTATTGTGGAAGTATGCAAATTGGGTTGCGCCAAATAGGAACAATAATATTCTTTACTTTTACTAGAGATGCTATAAAGAACATTGGCTAATTTAAGTTTTCAATAGTTCTGAAGACCAGCTAGGCAAGGAAGATACTAGCTCTCACTCTAGAGTTTCCTCGATTCCCTCCACCTGGGGGCTAACATTATCATATCAGAACCTAAAACAATAAACTAAGTTGGGGGCTTTAACCTGTCACTTTAAATTCCTCTAACTCTACACCCATCAATGAATATTTCCCTATTTATTTGCACTCAATCATATGAACTACATTCCCATTGATACAACCTCATGTGATTTCTTCCAATTGTTAACTGAGATAATAATAGCCCGGTTCTTACATGTTCTCACAACAAATTTTAACATCTGGATTGGCCAAATCAAGAAGTAAATGAAGTGCATGGATTTAAATCATCACAACTTCTTCCAACAATAAAGATCAATACTCTCTACAACTTCCATCCAAAGCTTAATTACTGATCATTTTAAGAAGAAAGATAAAAAAAATTACTCAGAATCCATGGAGAAAATAAAATCACACTTTAGTTTAAAAGAAGAAATCATTGTCAAACCAAGAACAAGTCTCGATTAAAACCAAAAGTAGTCTAAAACAAAAAGGTAACAACTTATCTCAAGTCCTCCACCAAACTCTTGAAGTTCCTTTGAATCTCTTCTCTTTTACAATCACTTAAAAAAATAACAAAGAGGATAAAGTAAATAAAAAGTGGTTCCTGAAAACCTCTCCGAACTAATTACCCAGAAAAGAACTTTCAAAACTTGCCAATATTTTCAGGACTCTTTCCTAAGTTCTCTCTTCTTTTATTTTATAGTTTTGGGATATCTTCAAAATATGTCTTGATTCGATGAATTTTCTTGAGGGACGAATCAATTCATGATTTTTTTTGTCCATGGTGGTTACATCCACCTATTAAGCCAATGGGTGCCTCAAAAACCTCTTTGAAATTCATGAAAACTGATTTTACACTCATCTAGTAATTGTCACTGGCACTTAAGCCTGGCGTCTCGGTGCTTAGGTACAACCTTCTCTGTTTAACTGGTGCTTAAGCGTTGGATCTGGCGCTTAGGCGCCAAAACACTTTTGTACAATATTTCACCTTTTACTCCAAATTTGATCATTTTTCACTAATTTAAGCATTTTTTTCATTTTTACTTGTATCTGCAAGAAAAACACAAAAATACCTTCCATTAAAGTTCAATATCTTAAAAATAAATATAAAAATGTGTCTAAAAAATACTATGTTTTTTAGGTGTATCAAAATCTCCCAAACTTAAAATGTTACTTGTCCTCAAGTGACCCTTTAATCTTTAAAAACAAAATATGTATGATATGTATATGAGTTACTTTAGGAGTTACTAAAATTTAGATTTAGAAATATAGTAGTCCAATTAAGAAAAAAATTATTAGTAAGTGAGACCAACTTAAAGTTTGAAAACTTTTAATGTTAAGAATTATGAAAATATGAGTTCCTATCTAATTTAGAAATACTGTAAGCTCTCTAAATTTAGATTTTAGTTCTTTTATTTTCTCTACTTAAAAATTTTTATTAAAAATAATTTTACTTACTATATTATGTTTATAAGCTTAAGATTTTATCAAGTCTTACACTTTAAAAAGATCAAATGTAGAACAAATTTTTGATTAGACACTAATCCTTAAGCTTCTCCTCACATTTCTATTCTTTTTCTTTGATTTTTTTTTCTTTTTTTTTCTTTTTCTTTACTTTTTCTTTCTTTTTTTCTTTTTCTTTTTCAAGCAAGGATTACTATATCGGGATAGGCCTTTAATGTTTTTGAATTCCACTTCTCCTTTCCTAAAGTAAAGCCTTGATATAAAATTTTTTCTTATAGATATAATAATAGTTTTGAAAATCATTTTAATAAAAGAAATTTACGTATTAAAAATAAAAGCCTAAATTATCTAAATTTTTCACAAATACAATTTTTCTTACTAAAGATAGTCACTTATATTAATCATTTTCTATACTAAAAATTTTTAACTTAAAGTTGTTCTTCATTACTTAAAATTTTAACTAAATTTTCTTACTCATTTCTGAAATCAAATTTTACTTCTCTAATATAACTTCAGATATATAATCAATTTTTCTTTTAAAGTCAAATTCACTTGTAGTATATTTGAGAACAAATAAAATTCTAGTTTTGAAAATGTTTTACATATCCCCAAACTTAATTATTTTACAAATTAAACAGTTTAGCATCAGATAATTATATAGGTAGGGAAAAGTAAATTGAAATAACATGCTAACAGGAATTTTAATATCCTAATTATACAAGTATAAAACTAAAGATAGGAGTAAAATTAATTTTTGATCAAATTTTCTAACATTTTATTTTAGTTTAATATGTAGAGATTAAAATAGACTTCTAAACAGTGGGTATAAAAGCAAATAACATACTAAAATGATAAAAGAAAAATATAGAGCAGCAGTTTCTGAATTTCAAGTTTAAGATCAAAGCTAGTAAGACTTTCTACTTTATAACATATATGAAATTCAGTTATGTTCTAAACTAACTAAATCACAGTACTAAAAACAAAATAATAGCTACTACCCTAAAATTTAAAAATAACACGAAATACTATCTAACACAACCATCATAACAACAACAAAACATAAAAATTCAAAACACAACATAAATCATAATCCAAAACAACACACAGATGCAAATGTAGCAAGCTCAGACCACATAGTTCACATCATATTACAACCATAAAATGAATCTCTCAGCTCTACTCTTCATCCTTAGAATCACTTATGTAGCATTTTTCTGCAGGTTCATAATTATGATATCGAGGACATGGAGGAAATTGCACTCCTGGTTCACCTCTAATTAGGCTATCCAAAGAAGAGTGGAATTTCTTTTTATAATCACTCTTCCTTCTATTATAACTTTAGTATAATCTGCAAAATGTTCTAAATTTTGTACCTTATCAACGGTAAAATTGATATTGTCCATCATCTTCTGCAATAACTCATCCTGAGTCTTGGTATCACCTCTAGATGTAGAAGCACAAGAAGTAGATGGTCATGATGAAGATGCAGCTAAGGTAGATGCAAAAGATGTCTCTAATTCATAAGTTGTGGAAAATCCTCCTCTCCAACCAAAAATTGAATGCTCAGAATAAGTCTTCACATTCACCTTCGTAATGGGCTTTAGATGTAACAAAACTTCCTCTCAACTATCATACTTCACTCCAGCCTTCTCACATAATAAAAATATCAAGGAAGCAAATCTCATACATGCAGTAGTAGCAGCAGCAGCTGAACTGATGATAGTGTGATAGATCAAAGCTTCTATGTTGATGGACTTTCCCTCCTGAATACAATAGTTCAACGTTGCTCTCTCTCTGGTCACTTCACTGAGATGATTGGTTGGAAGAAAACAAGCAGAAATGAAATACTGCCAGGCCTTTGAAGGTGCACATAACTTTAAAGTTGGAAAATTTACTCTCCTCTCATTGGTTATCTTCCAAAGTCCTCTCCCAATAGTCAAATATGAAATAATCTCGTCTAACTCTGCTTCACTAGGACTATAATTTGCATAAAAACATAAAGTCCCCGGTGGTAAATGGTAAAAAAAGTTGATTACCTCTGGAGTAAAAGGTATCAACTTCCCTCTAACCATAAATCGATCGTCTTCAGCCTCTGGGAGCCCTCACAAAATAAACCACTGCGACGACAGAGAAACAACAAAACTGTTCCCACTGTCGGCGAACTATCAGATCTTCTACTTCTCCACCTGGACTTTTGAAACATCGCTCCTGAATCAATTTTCATGACTGCAGAGCGTCACTATATCGATCCTGAGCTTTTGAACTGATAAAATTGCTTGAATCATTTCATGTCAGCTCTGCTCTTTCCTCTACTCATTTTCATTCTTGGTGTCAACAACAGAACTGTTCCCACTGTCGGCGGACTATCAGATCTTCTACTTCTATCTTCTACTTCTCCACCTA
>NW_018237354.1:380-1471 GCF_001263595.1 Phalaenopsis equestris | reverse complement strand
ACATCGCTCCTGAATCAATTTTCAGCTCCTGAATCAATTTTCATGACTGCAGAGTGTCTCTATATCGATCCTGAGCTTTTGAACTAACAAACTTGCTTGAATTGAATGGGATCTTTCCTATACTACTTTTCATTCTTGGTGTCATTCTATGAATTTGATAAATTCCAAAAATAACTTTAAAAATAAAGTTTAAATCACTAAACTAAACTTCCAAAAGCACTAACTAAACTTCCCAAGCAATTTCCATAAATTTTTCTTCACTTTTCATCATGAATAGTAAATTTTTGAAATCTTTCAAAGGTGCTCAAAATATATGGTGAAAATCTAAAATTTTTGCATAGAAGTAAATCTCTTACCTTAAGGAACTTGGATCTAGTAAATCTCACTCAATTCCACTTGCCCTAGCCCTTAAAATCTTGATTTTGAGCTGGGGAAGATGATATGAGGTGTTAAAAAAGGTATTTTTGGGCTTAAAATTCACTTTTAACCGTTAGAGGACCGGTTTTCATGAACTGACGCTTAAGCGCGGGTAAGTGGCGCTTAGGCGCCTGCCTCTCAGGTTGGCTCATGAACATCACGCTTAAGCGCAAGAATGTGGTGCTTAGGCGCCAGTGCAAGACTTTTGAGATTTTTAAAGTTAAGTAAAATGCACTATTAGCCTAAGTAAACCACCCCTGAATGGTCTCATAACACTTAAACGACTATTTTTACTTCCTATAACTCTCCTCTATCTCAAAATTCTCCTTAATAACTATTTCAATTCAAGGCTAAAAAAACATAAATTTTTACAAAAACAAACTTATATTAATTCACAAACAAGTACAAACACATTTAATACTTATTTCTCTCTCCAAATAGTCTCTCTCCAAATAGTACTCTCCAAATAGTATTGGATGAGAAAATTTTCGTAAGTACAAAACACTTAACACACATTTACAATTAAACACATAAGTTACACAAACACTAAATACATGACATAAACATTAACACTCTTAAAAACATGACTTCAAACACAAAATTCCTAACACATAACTTAATGTCATTCTTCATTAGAAGGAACAAATTCTTAACAAATTCTTGTCTCTCAGTAG
>NW_018237354.1:0-361 GCF_001263595.1 Phalaenopsis equestris | reverse complement strand
AGGAATATAGAGTTGATAAAACGGACGGTGGTGACGAGCTCTAATACTATCATCTTCGATCCACTTCTTCTTAAAGAACACTTAAGGAACATCGCCTTATCTGCTTCTCCTATATAACTGGTATGGTTGAATTGCATCTTAAGTTACAATCCAATATGTGTCGGTACTATTTTTGGTGTGGGGTTTGCCCGTAAGAAGCTGACGGTCATCGGAATAGAAATCCCGTTGCCTGTTTCGGAAGGACCTTTTAAAAATTTTTATTTTTGAAAAATATGAAGTCAAACTGACCCCATAAATTTCATAGTTTAGATGAAAGAGCATTTATTTGAAATCCTGTATCTATCCCGAAGGATGAACACAA
>NW_018237353.1:0-527 GCF_001263595.1 Phalaenopsis equestris | reverse complement strand
TCTGTTCTTTTCTACATATATATTAACAACATAAATTATATATTTTTTGAACTATGTTTTGTTCTGATTCATAAACAATTCAAACTCACTGATGTCTCCCTGTTAATTTAAGGAGGAGATGTCAGGATCACAGCTGATTTTTGCTTTCAAAGATGGTTTGAACCTTGCTTTCAACAAAGATGAGATACCGCAAGGTGGAATAATTGACTTTGATATGAAATTTGATGATGTTAATATAGAATATGAAAATCCACTAATGGATGCTGTCGAAGAACGAGAAAAAGAGGGATTGCCCTCATTACTCAAATTCAGCACCAGGATTCTCTCGTCCTCAAAAGGAAAAGAAATCATCGAAGAACAAGATCCAATGGAGGGGCCAAGTCGCCGTCTGCCCTCCATGGTGGCTACTACAGCAGGACATTTGATAATGGTTGATGAAGGGAAAATACCTTTCACTTTGTTGCGGACAACTCATCGAAGAAATGCCGACCTGAAAAAACAAAGAGCTTTGGCCAAAGCCAGGAAAG
>NW_018237352.1:0-433 GCF_001263595.1 Phalaenopsis equestris | reverse complement strand
CTCTCACTTTGTTTCACTAACTCTATCTCACTTTCCCACACAATCTCTCTCCTTTGAGAGATAAAAGGAGCTAGAGAGAGTGTAAATAAGAAAGATATGAGCAAAATAAAGAGATAGACAAAGATAGGAAAGATAGCGAGAGAAGAGAGATATAAAAAAGCATGATATAAAATGAGAGCAAGAGAGAGAAAAATGTGAGGGATGGAGGGAGAGAAGAGGGAGGGAGGGATAGAAGAGAGAGGGAGGGAGAGAAGGATGGAGGGAGAGATGGAGAGAGAAAGAGAGAAAAAAGAGAGAAAGAGACAAAAGAAGGGAGGGAGGGGTAGAAAGAGTTGGGTAGAGGAGGAAGAAAGGGAGACAGAGAGAGATGGGAGGGATGGGAAGAGATAAGAAAAAGTGAAGAGTGGGAGGAGAAATATAGAATGAGAGCAAG
>NW_018237351.1:0-775 GCF_001263595.1 Phalaenopsis equestris | reverse complement strand
AAATGCCTGTGTAATATCTCGTTCCACCAAAATACATACTTCAGATGGTCTCGATAAAGTAAATGTAGCATGATCCATTTTCAAAGGCTTGTCGTAAGCATCAACAAGTGAAAAAAGAATCTCATGATTAAAAATATGTAGTCTAAGCCCTGGGAATCAGATCCATACCAGAATAATAAGCAATTTAAATTTAGGATCAAAATTTAGAGACCATTTTTGAAATTTCATTATACTATTTTCCACCCACATGAATCTTTTAGCAAAGAGACGGGTGTAATCCTCATGGTTGGCTAATTATATAAAGATATGTCTACTATCTATGATACCAACCTTCCACCAGCCTTTTAGTTTTAACATTTCAAATTCTCTCTTGATCAACTCAACCAATGGTATGCCATAAGTAAATTTACCCATAAGGGCCAAGCGAAAAGAAGAGGAAAGAATGGAAGTTTCATCCTCAGTCACATAATGTGCTAGCTTCCCATTTTTCTTTACCAATTTCTTGATAAAAGTATAATCACCCCCAACATAAAGAGTATTATGAAAACTTTCTGGAATAAATTTCAGGGGAAGGAGTGGCCGAACCACCCCCCCCATATAAAACAACATACATAAAAGATCAAGAAACCGGAGGCATTACGGAAAACACAAAGAAACACAAAGAAAAGCCATGGTAAGATCCCAGTAGTAAAGCAGGAAAGCAAAATCGCCATTGACCAGAGCTAACCCTAGCTGCCATCGCTCCCATCGCATTATATATATATATATATATATA
>NW_018237350.1:3471-6907 GCF_001263595.1 Phalaenopsis equestris | reverse complement strand
GCAAACCCCACACCAAAAATAGTGTCGACAATCTCGTAGTAGAGAAGCAGAAGCCCAACAAAACTTTAGTGGACTACATTTTGAGGTGGAGAAACCTTAGCATAAAATGTGAACCTCAGCTACAGGAACATCATGTGATAGAGCATCCATGGGCGCGTAGCTTTCATGCTTAAGGGACTCACCATTAAATCCTTTGAGAAGCTACTGAACAAAGCCAACAATCTTTAAGAAGAAGTCAAACATATGGATTCTCACGAGAAGTCCGAGAAGTCCAAGATGACCAGAGTATTTGAAAGGAAGTCCGGAATAATGACAACAGTTGATAAAGGAAAATAGATACATGCAGAAAATTCTCTTTAATCGTCGTTGCAACATGTTCAAAAACAGACACAGCAGTATGTCCAGTCCAGCCAGCAACTGCATCAAGGAGGATCATACCAAACAGAAAATAAGAAAATGTCCATTACGAAACATAGGAAAGTCGTATATTCTTTTAAAGATGAATCCGTACCCAAAATGTTCAGAAGTCTGATGAAAAAGCCTGAGTTCAGATTACCAGATCCAAAGAAACCCGAAGAGGTCGACAAGAAAGATCAACCAAATTATTGCCCGTATCACAGATTGCTTGGACACACTATAGAGAAATGTTTCATAATTAAAGATTGGCTCAAGAAGAATCATAAAAAAGGGAATATAACGATCCCCAAAGAATATTTAAAAGATCCTGAAAAAGGTTCCATAAATATGATTTTAGCTGAGCCAGTCTCTTCGATTGACCCATATACTGGAAAAGATGGATGGAGTACAGTCTGGAGCAAATCGTCCAATAAAATACTGAACCAATTCCAGAATGTATCAGCACAAACTTCCATTCAGAGTCTTCAACCTGCCAAGCATGAGATGAGATTTTACTAGAAGATCTGTCACCGTCAAAGAAGAAGAAGAAGAATACCGCTACGAAGACTAATGGCATGAAGAGTAGGATATGGGCTGCCTCTGCTAGATTAATTGTCTCAAATTCGGGGAAGAAAATCCTCGAACCCCTGACCTTGTATGATTATCTTTTTGCCCCTCTAGGGTCTTATAAATATAATGATTATAATTTCGGCTAAGTTTTAACTGTTTCTAGTGATAACTTAATCAATTATAACCAATCTAGCTTTGATATCAATTCCCAAAATGATCCTCAAATCGTACTTGAGTATGATGAACTTGCTAACAAGACCGAAGGAGGCACTGAAAATACCACTTAAGACAGCACCGAGAGTGAGGAGCCAATCCTTGAGCGCCACGATGTACCGCTTGGCATCAACTTAGATCTTTCCAAAAAAGAAGAAACATCGAAGATTCTACAATGATGTCTCAGGAAGAAGAAATTACAGAAGCGAGCTTAAGGAGCGGGAGAGTATTACCACCGAGAGCAACTCCGACAGATAAAGGAAAGCAAATAGTAACTCGAGAAGAGCTACCTCCACCTCCGCTAGTGGAAGAACCACATAATCAAGAGAAAATTGGAAGATCATACAAAGTGGATTATAATGTGCTAGCTCATCTTAGAAATTTGCCGGCCAAACTAAGCATCTACGATGCTCTAATCCTGTCAAAGGAGATGAGAGAGTCTCTGGTTACAGCTTTGCTTGACCCAGAAATTTATTTTGCCCAGTTGGCCAGCACATCCTCATATGAAGTTTGCTTGTTGAAAGAACAGTCTGGACTAACCCTCACAGATGAAGAACTATTGCTCGGTACCGCTGACCATAATCGTCTACTGTATATCTCCGTTAACATCGATAAATTTATGTTGTCCAGACTTTTGGTAAATCCTGGAGCATCCCTCAACTTAATGAGTCTACAAACATTAGCCTATTTGGACATTGAAGACTTGGAACCCCAGGAGCTTACAACCGATAAAATGATGCTAAGAGGATTCAAACGAAAGGAAGAGATAGCCCTTGGATCAATTACATTACTTATGAAAGTTGGAGAATTAGTAACGACCATTAAGTTTCATATCATCGATGCTGATAACTCTTTCAATGCTCTACTGGGTTGACCATGGATTCACAAATATAACATGGTTCCGTTGTCTCTACACTAGTGCATTAAGTACTACAACAAAGGACAAGAACATTGCATCAAGGGAGATCAAGGGAGGTTTACAACCTTTTTCAGTTCATGAAGTTGGCATTCATGAAGATGTCGCCTACTACGCGCCTTCGAAGAAAATTATCTTCTCTCGTGAAATTATGACAAATAAAAGTGAAGATTCAGAAGAATTATAAAGGTACATGACCAGAGGAAAATATGTTGAGATTTTCATACCTATTTTATACTCATACCTATTTTATACTATTACCTATTTTATACTATTTTTTTGATGATATTTTACTTTAAAGAAAGGTATTTTTGATGTTATGTTGCAGAAATGATGAATTAGGGACATTAGAGCAAAAAGATGCAAAAAGGAGCGAAAAGGACCAAAATGTGCAGAATTGAACTAGGGCGCCGACGGCGCCATCGACCCCGCCGACGATGAGAACTTCCCGAGACTCCAGAATAAATTCATTAAGAAGGTCCACCGATGGCGCCCTCAAGGCCGCCGACGGCGAGCTCGGTGATTATTCCCAATCAGGCTTTGGATAAGGCCAAATTTTGAAGGGATGCTTAGGCAAATCTTGGGGTCGCTTATCCATAACTTTAAAAGAATATTTTGGCTGAAAATTGAGAGAGGTCATGGATGTTAGAAAGGCCCTAGAGGTTAGAGAGGTTTCATTAGTGTATAACAATTGTGAGGATTTCTAATTCTTTGAGAGATTGTAAGAGTGGAGGGAAAGTGAGAGATTCCTTCCTCCTTGCTACTTCGAAGAAGAATTCTGTGCGCTGTCAAGAAAGGAAGTGATTCAGAGGAACTTCGAGGAGTGTTCTTGAGGAGAAATTAGAGATAAGTTATTTACTTGTTGTAGTTTGTATAACTTTGATTTTATATATGAATTTCAAGTTTTGTTGTATTTTCCCCATGAGATCTGAGTAGTTTTCTCTGTCTTTCTCCTTGTCTTGAGATTTGTGAAATTGTGATTTGAATTGGTGAAGCCATGAAAATGTTTAAGAAATTATGATGATTTTTTCACTTCAATCTTAATTTACTTTCAATCTGGCAAATTGATTTGTTAAAATATGTTGAGTTTTACAACTAAAGTGAGGATTACATCCAAGATTCAGGGAGGTCAAAGCCCTTGGAAGTTGGGTGCAAATAAATTGTGAAATAATATTATCAAGCGTAGAATTTGAGATTTTAGAGTGACAGACTAAAATCCTCAATTTGTTCTTATCGTTGGGTGCTGAAGTGTAGAAGTTAGCCCTTAGGCGAGGGGAACGTGGGAGCTTTGAAGTGAGAGCCGGTATCCTCCCAACCTAGCCGCAGATTCAGTAAACAAGC
>NW_018237350.1:1009-1897 GCF_001263595.1 Phalaenopsis equestris | reverse complement strand
TCGCCGACGGCGCCCTCGACCCCGCCGACGGCGAGACCGGCGAAATGGCGGTTACTTGGGGTCAAATGGCAATTTTTAGCGGTTTTTGGGCGGGAGTTATCATTTTAAACTCCAAAATTCGATTCCTAGTTCATATTTTCCCCCAAAACGAAGTGAAACTCCATCAATTTCATTTCTATGAAGTCTAATTCCCCTGATAATCCCAGAATGCGAGTTTTCATTCGGCGAAAGTTTATTAGTGTGGAAGCGCATCGAATCTTTAACAAGTTACTGATGAAGAAAAGATTGATCAAGGAACGAGGATTCGTAAATCGTGGATTGAATAATCCCACGACGGCAATTTAAGAAACGATAGTGCGGCGAAGATGAGAAGTGCTGTGCTACACTACCGCCACCGTGGTGGTTCCTGTGGTAAAAGAATTTTATGCAAATTTACATGGAATCAACCAGGGAGTTGTTTATGTGCTAGGAAGATGGATCACTTTTACTCCTGCACAGATCAATGAATTATACATGATCGAAAGTGTTCCTGTCTGCCACTAATTCCAATTTCGTCCCAACGAGAAACCAGATGAATGAAATTTACCAATATTTAACGGACAAAACTGACGACTGGCAAACTAGAGAAAATGGGTATGTTAGTTTTTCTGCGAAACTCCTAAATCCCGTTTCGAAACGTTGACACTTTTTCATTTCTGCGAAACTGTTACCTATAATGAAGATCGGTAAAGTTTCTAAAGAAAGTGCTATTGTGAATTACTGCATCCAAATGGGACTGGCGATCAATATTGAATCAATAATTGTGAAGTCGGTTTTGGGCCTGATCGTTCATGGATCAACTTATGGGCTTGGACACCCTTCCACAATTTTCTCACTTTGCATTCAGTT
>NW_018237350.1:0-495 GCF_001263595.1 Phalaenopsis equestris | reverse complement strand
TAGAATTATGCTTTTAGATCTCTGTATAGTTGAGACTAAGCATAGGATGTTTTTTTTTTTCAGTGTTTTGAGTGTTGTGGTTTGGATTGTGATGCTGAATTTATGTATTGAGGTTGAGAAAATACCAAACTTAGGTGTGTTATGTAACTATATTGTACCCCTTAGAATTTATATATAAATGTGATGTTTTGTGTTGTGAAAGTTTATATGTGCTAAATACATCATTTAGTCACTTACAATAATATATATAATGATTGAAAAGATGTCGTTAAGGCTTGAAATTGATCGGAATTGCGAAAATCTGAGATTTGAACCAAAATCAGTAGAGCCCGCTGACGGCGCCCTCGACGCCGCCGACAGTGCCCTCAACGCCACCGACGACGGATTTTTCCCGGGACTTAGGATTTAATTCCAATAGAGCGCGCCGACGGCGCCATTGACCCCGCTGATTGCGAGATCACGAAAAAACACCTTTAACCGAGATTTTGACCAATC
>NW_018237349.1:0-1060 GCF_001263595.1 Phalaenopsis equestris | reverse complement strand
ATATGAAATTTATTTTAATTAAGCGGCAATTACACGCAGCCCATTAGGGGTGTAAAGGAGCCGAACACAGGCGAGCCCAGGCTCAATCCCCGGGTTTTTTTTTGGTTCGGGTTCGTTTATATTTCGAACTCAAAAAGTGTGTTTGTGCTCGGCTCGTTTGCTTAGCGAGCCAAACAGGAGCCGGTCACGAATAAATAGTCGTTTTGACAACTCTAATCAGGTTTTAAATAAAACATTTTATCCTTTTGAATTTTAATTATTTTAATATTTTTTAATAATTATTAATTAGTTTAATAAATAACTAATTATTAATTAATTTATTAGTATTTAAATATTATTTAATATAGTTAGTTTAATATTGATCATAATTTACTTCAATAAATATTTATTTATTTAGTGTCATATAATATTAATTATTCTTATAGGCTGAGAGACTTTAGAATACATGGGTTAATGCTAAGCATTGATGGCTGATAAATGCTACTTATCAGTTTTTGCATGTAAGTGGTAGTCAACAATGAATGCTAAGGATTTATTGAGGTTGGACTTTATCATGCTCTTCATAAGAGTAGGGATGTGAATTTAATTTGAAGATTGCTACATGCTCAAAGATTATTTTGAAATTTGGTTTGGATCGTAAAAATGAGCTTCGTTATGAGTCAAAATGTAGTTCAATTTTGTTTCGAGCTGATTGTTCGGAAATTATTTTGGTTCGGATGGAAATAAATAATCAGAGTTATGAGCCAAAATTTAGATCAATTTTTTTTCGAGCATAACCCAGCTCGGCTCAAAATTGAATCGTTAATAGTGTATAAGTTTGAATCTAACAAATTTAGTTTGAATATTGTTAATCGCTCAAAAATTGATTTGAACTTAGTTCAGATTGAGATCAGATCGAAATAAACTGGTCGAGCTAAATGCCAAAATTTTGAATTTAAGTTTTTTTAGCCGATTTTGAGCCGACCCTTGCTCGGCTCGAAAGAAATACCAATCAATGAGGAAAGTGTATGTTAGGCAAAAAAATCTCCCTTAAGTGTGTGCTTGATGATAATTGAGAAGA
>NW_018237348.1:0-335 GCF_001263595.1 Phalaenopsis equestris | reverse complement strand
ATTTAAAAAATCAACATAATTTAGAGTTTATTTGGGGCAGCTACAGCTTATCAATAAGCTGCTACGCAGTAGCTGTCCTAGGAAGCTGCTGCAGATAAATTGGCTGGTTGTTTGTTTTCTATGATCTGAAAATAGTTGTGTGATAGTTATTTCTGGATAATGACAATTCTGCCCCTGTGTAGTAATGTTGTTTATAACAAAACTGTCATAGTCATATATTTGACACTTCAAATACAAAAATTTACTTCATAACAATAAAAAAAATTCAGATAAACACCTCACTTAACTGTAAGTATCAAAATTGCTAAAAAAAATTATTAAAATTACATTTAATA
>NW_018237347.1:1898-4003 GCF_001263595.1 Phalaenopsis equestris | reverse complement strand
ATTACCTTTATGCTTTCCCACAAATTTCTCAAATTATTTCTTCTGCGCACTGATAGCCTCATCTGTAGTTATTTGGGCCTCAACACTGTGGACAAGATTGACATAAGAACAAATTGTCTCCCACATTAGTGATGAGTAGAAGGGTCCTCGGCGGAACACCCCAAGGAAAACCCCCTAAGTAACTTTGGATCTACTCCTGAAATTTGATGGGCTTCAGCAGAAAACCTGCGGAAGTAGTCTTTAAGCGACTCTCCTTCACTTTGACGAATTCCTGAGAGATGGGATGCATCCTTAATGATTCGTCGATTTGCTATGAACTGCTCCACAAATAGTTTGACAAGCTCATTGAAGGTGTTTACAGTGCCCCCCGACAGAGAGTAGAACCAAGTTCGAGCTTGTCCCTTAAGAGTGGCTGGGAACACTGACATAGAAGCGCATCAGAGGCATGTTGAATGTGCATGGTAGTTCGATAATGATCAATATGTTCATAAGGGTCAGTTATCCCTTCATATGCGTCAATGTTCGACAACTTCATGCCTGTTGGAGGACCTCATTCACTATGAAGAGGATTCAAGGATTTTAGAGTGAGCGTGGAAGCGATCTTTTTTCTCTAGGGGAACACTTCTCGGATGAGGCGACGTAGTTCATTACGGATAACATCATCTGAAAGCAAGACGTGGTGGTGGTAGGGGAGCTGCATGAGATGAATGAGTGGAACTTGCGATGTCTAGGAGTTTAGCATCACGTCCTGGCAAGGGAATAATTCCTTCTTGAGCAGCGGGGACGGTGCGAGCTCCTCCGGGCAGTATGTTTCTCGTAGGTTGAAAATTTAATGGTAAACAAGTTTCGGTCATTGGTGTGGACAGTGGTTGTTGGATCTCTCGTAGGAATTGTATGATCTCCAGTTGAGACTTCTCCATTCTGCATATTCGTTATTCCATAGAAGGACCCGAAACCCCCTCGTTAGTTGGATAACGTCTTCCAAGGCGGGAAGATGAAGGAACATGTCACCCTTGACTTCGTGAATTTTCCCTGGAACGATGGGAGTTAGAGTGAGCTACTCCGTTGTCCCAAATATGTTGCCTGATGGCCATGTAGAAAATTGAGCAAGTACTTCAGTAGTGGGATTGAGAGTTTCCACAGATGGCACCAAAATGATGTGTGCTGGAAAATTTGTGGCGATAGCGTAACAAATTATCGTCTTAGCGTTGTACGAAAGTTCAGCACACACACACAAATGAAAAAGCTGTGATGACTCCAGAAGTTTTTTATGTGGAAAACTCGTAAACTTGTCATATTTGACAACCGTTTGACTTTCAAAATGTATTCATAAATCTTCTAATTATGGTTTAATGATTTGATCTAGGCTTTGGTTTAATGATTTGATCTATAATGATTTGATCTAGGCTTGATTTGACTTTGATTGGGCTAGTTTTCATATCATTAGATCCATCTCATTGAACAGGTCAGTTTGACTATAGTTTGCTGAAATCGGAGCTCTGGATGACTTTTTATCAAGATTTGAATGTTTCTTGCTTAAAATATCATTTTGAGATTTATGTCTTGCCTCAAGATTCGTGTTGGATGATGAAAATTTGTTGGTGGTGTGTCATGTATGAACATATATAGTTTTGTTAGATGCTCTTTTACTACAGAACATAATGGATTAGCAGAAAGGAAAAATCGACACATTATTGAAACTGCTAGAACACTTCTAAACACAACTTTTTTACCTTCCAAATTCTGGGTTGTTGTTGTCCAAACAGTAGTTTATTTAATAAATAGAATTTGTTCTTATAATACTCATAATACCTCACCATTTGAGCTCCTTTATGACACTCCCCCTCAAAATCATATGTTGTGTACCTTCGGTTGCTCCTGTTTTCCCTTGTCTCAGCCACTAATGCCACATAAATTTGCTCCCAAAGCTCCCGTATATGTATTTTTGGGATGTGGGAACCATCACGAAGGTTAGCAGTGCTATGATATTCAGGAACAACGTCTCATTACCTATCGTCATGCCACTTTTAATAAAAAATATTTTCCTTTCAAACAAGCTTTACCACAGAATAATTATACCCAACCCGAGTCCACTCACACTCTTT
>NW_018237347.1:0-1887 GCF_001263595.1 Phalaenopsis equestris | reverse complement strand
TCTTTCTCTTTAATACCGATTTCAACTCTTTCCAAATCTCAACCAACCTCGTTTATGCAATCCCCAACACAATATCACATTGCCCCTATCCAATCTCCCATACCCAAACACCAATCTCCTGAAGATCTCATTCACACTTCTCTTATAACTTAGGAGACTACATTACATAACACTCAGACTATATTCTCTTACTCACACACTCAAGCTCTTGCTAAACTCCATCACATGATCACTTGACAGCAAATAGGGAAACTCAAACCAACAAAAAATTTTCCCTCTTCCACATCACACATATCTCGATGCTCCTGTCAGTTTTAAACAGGCTATGCAACACACCTTTTGGCTTTAAGCAATGTCGGAGGAGTTTATGACATTATGAAAATAGGGCACTTGGACACACCTCTCGGTGTCAAACAATGTCAGAAGAGTTTATGACATTACGAAAATAGGGCACTTGGACTTTGGTTCCACCAAGTCCCAATTATAATATCCTTGGCTGTAAATGAACATTCTGCACAAAGTACCATTGCTCGCTACAAAGCACGCTTAGTAGCTCAAGGGCTTAACCAAAAACTAGGTATTGATTACAATGAAATGTTTAGTCCTCTAGCTAAATTTGCAGCAATTATAATGCTTATAACTGGGAGATTCAACAAATTGATGTATCAAATGCTGTTGTTATTCTTTCAACTTCATTTATTGACTAGCACAATGTTTTAGAAATGGCACCAATTTACATGCAAATTCATAAGAGAAAAAATATATTCTTATAACTCAATTATTAATATGAAGTTAAAATCTTTTAATTATGGTCTTATTTGACAAGCAAATTTAATAGCAAATAATATCTATCTGATGAATTTCGTTAAAAAAATTTCTTTGAAGGAATAATATTGTCCAACATAAAAAAAACATGAAAGAGTCAATTGGCGCTTCTAGCTTATTCTGATTACACTTTGGAACGTGCGCGAAGAGTCCTACTTAGTTTTGTGAGTACAACTGTAACAAGGAATTTTTATATTCCTTCCATTGGGTGTGAATGATACGCCTGAATTGGGAGAATGAATGAGCATTTTAATCAATTTTTGATGATACTATTCTAATCCAAAAAAAAAAAAATTATCTTGGGCAATTATTGTTCTCAGCTAAAAAGGATGATCTAGGAGGTGTGAGCACTTGGTGATACTTATAATAGTAAGACATAAATGAATAATCAATTAATGTGGTGAGATGTTAGATAAAGCATCAAGATTATTTTTATGACTAATCATTATGTGTATTGCTTAAAAATATCACTTGGCCGGCCACAAAGACCTTCAACCTGCCAACCACCTAGGCCGGTCATCACCTATTGAACGACCACCATAGGCCGGCTCCACAAATACCTTCAATCGGCTAGCCACCTAGGTCAGTCATCACCTGCTGAATGACCACCATAGGCCGGCCACAAATACCTTCAATCGGCCAACTACTTAGGCCGGCAATCACCTGCTGACCAACCACCATAGGCCGACCACAAATACCTTCAACCGGCCAGCCACCTGGGATGGCCATCACCTGTCGACTAGCTAGTTGGCCGATCACAAAGACTTTCAACCGATTGGCCACCTCCATAGACCAGCGACAAAGACCTTCAACCAGTTGTCCATTTAGGCCGACCACCAACTGCCGGTCAGCCATTTGGGTTGATCACATAAGATCATCTCCACCTCCAGCCTACAAGATGCCCGGGTTAACAATCTGATGCTGACGAGTCCAATAATGCTGCTCCAGAAGGACGCGCCCAAGCAAGGAGAGAACCAAGGTATCCCTCACAACTCCTCTTAAAATAGGTGCATAACTTAATGTAATATCTTATTACCCATCTTTCTCTCTTTGTAAATAGAG
>NW_018237346.1:1884-3368 GCF_001263595.1 Phalaenopsis equestris | reverse complement strand
GGATACTTTTGATACAAGAATTTGATCTTGTGGTTGATTTATATATATCCCTCTTTGCATGAACAGATCACAGTAATAATATATATTTATCAGGGATCTTTTTTATATTCTCATGATTAAGCACCCTTAGAGTGTAAGAACATAATAAACTCATCATTTTAAATTTTTTGCAGCTGCAAGTAATGTCAGAATTACTTTTATCGACTCTAACAATCCAGGGTCTGCCTCTTGACTAAATTAAAGTGAAGATTTACTTTTAAAAAATTCATTTACTTTCAAATTTTACACAATCCAGGATCTTCATTTGGTGGCCAATTGATTTTGTTTGAGACTCTGTCATATTTAAATGTCTGAAATGTCATGATTATTAATTTGGAGGACATTTTGGGACAGATAAAATTGCTTATAAAATTTTACAAGCTGGATTTTATTAGCCTACCATCTCTATGGATGTTTATAGATACATAAAAAACTTTTGATCGATGTCAACCAGTAGGTAATATATCTAGAATAAATGAAATGCCTTTGAATTTCATGTAAGAAGTTGAGATCTTTGACGTTTGGGGATTAAATTTAATGGGACCATTTATTCCTTCATTTGGGAACTTATATATATTAATTGCAGTAGACTACGTTTCTAAGTGGATTGAAGCACAAGATTTACCTTGTTGTAACGCTAAAAGTGTTTCAAAGTTTTTAATGAAAAATGTTTTCACTAGATACATAATGCCTATGAAGATTATCACTGATGGAGGATCCCATTTTAGAAATAAATGCATTCAGAGATTAGCAGAAAAATTTAATATTATTCATCGAATCTCTACTGCCTATCATTCTCAAACCAGTGGGTTAGCTGAAGTTTCTAATATAGAGATTAAACAAATACTTGAAAAAACTGTAAATCCTAGTAGAATTGATTGGTCCACTAGACTGGATACCACATTATGGACTTACATGACTGCTTATAAAACTCCTATTGGAATGACTCCTTATAGACTTATTTTTGGAAAGACTTGTCACTTACTAATAGAATTGGAGCATAAAGTATATTGGGCGATTAAAGAATTCAACTATAATTTAAAAGATGCTGGTAAGAAGAGATTGCTACAACTAAATGAATTGGAAGAATTAAGAAATGAGTCATATGATAAATACAGAATTTATAGGGAGAAATTAAAGTTATGGCATGATCGAAAGATTAACCAGAAGAACTTTGAACTTGGATAAGAAGTTTTGCTTTACAACATTAGACTGAAGTTATTTCCTGGGAAATTGAAGTCTCGTTGGTTAGGACCCTTTATTGTGACTCAAGTTTATACTTACGGAGCTGTAGAAATTGAAGATCAGAAGATAAGAAATAGATTTAAAGTAAATGAACATAGATTAAAACCATATTATGAGGGTAGAAGACCAAATTTTAAAGAGGTTTTAATGATCAGTCAACCTGAATGACACCTGAATAGGTCGGGCTGACGACGTTAAAC
>NW_018237346.1:0-1455 GCF_001263595.1 Phalaenopsis equestris | reverse complement strand
AACTCAAAAATTCGATTTCTAGTTCATATTTTCCCTCTAAAAATGAAGTGAAACTCTACCAATTTCATTCTTATGGCATCCAATTCCCCTGATAATCCTAGGATGCGAGTTTTCAATCGACGAAAGTTTATTAGTGCGGAAGCGCAGCGAATCTTCAATAAGTTGCTGACAAAGAAAAGATTAATCAAGGAACGAGGATTTGTAAATCACTGATTGAATAATCCTACGATATTGAAGAAACGATAGTGCAGCGAAGATGGGAAGTGTTGTGCTACACTACCACCGTCGTGGTTGTTTCAGTAGTGAAAGAATTTTATGCAAATTTACATGGAATCAACCAAGGAGTTCTCTATGTGCAATGAAGATGGATTGAGGAAGATGGATCACTTTCACTCCTGCACGAATCAACAAATTATATATGATAGAAAATGTTCCTTTCATCCTAACGAGAAACCAGATGAATGAAATTTACCAATATTTAATGGATGAAGCTGACGACTGGGAAATAAGAGAAAACGGGTACGTTAGTTTTTCTGCGAAACTCCTAAATCCTTTCAAAATATTGGAACTTTTTCATTTCTACGAAACTATTACCGATAATGAAGATCGGTAAAGTTTCTAACGAAAGTATTATTTTGAATTATTGCATCCAAAGGGGACTGCCGATCGACATTGAATCAATAATTGTGAAGTCAGTTTTGGGCCTGATCGTTCATGGATCAACTTATGGGCTTGGACACCCCTCCACGATTTTCTCACTTTGCAATCAATTCCAAGTGTCCTATGAAAATTAGGAAAAGATACTGCTACCTCGGAAGCCTTTGGATCTAACTGAGGGATTCCCAATTTTTGAAGATGAAAATGACATGACAATTATTGTAGATCAAGCATCTCAGAATTCATTGCTAGTTCAACCCTTAGTCCCTGATAAGTCTTTGGTGATCCTGCGTCAAATCAAGAAATTGGAAAAGGAGGTGCAAAATGTCATGAACGTGATTAATAATATCTCTGATTTCTTTGATCATTTAGACTGGAGGATGAAGGAACATTTTGAGCACTCTGGACATTTAAAAGATAGCTTGATACGACTGATGAGGAGGATGAAACTAATAGAAGAGGATTCCACTGAATAATTTCTATTCCGACCCTTCTACAACATCTTTCTTCATGTGCAATCAATGGGTGATCTCAGAGGAGAATTGAGTACCGAGTCTGAAGATTAGTAGATTTATATTACTACCTATCTTCCTATCTATGTATTTTGATTTGAACTTTGTATTTGCTTTGCTTTAGAATTATGCTTGTAGATCTCTGTATAGTTGAGACTAAGCATAGGTTGTTTTGTTTTTAGCGTTTTGAGTGTTGTGACTTGGATTGCGACACTAAATTAATGTATTGAGGTTGAAAGAATACCAAACTGAGGTGTGTTATGTAACGTATATTTTACCCCTTGGA
>NW_018237345.1:0-892 GCF_001263595.1 Phalaenopsis equestris | reverse complement strand
GAATAAATGAAATGATGTGAAAAATAAATTATTAAACTTCACACTAGATGTACTATGTAAGTATACGTATCGTTCCAAGCAATATAAGATTTTCCTTAAAAAGTCAGTATCGATCCCATGATGATAGTTAGACTCTTTTAAATTGGCTTGACAAACTCAGAAGCAAATTCTATTTAAATTGCAGATTAAAGAAAAATGAAATGATCACAATGGTTAAGACTAAATTAAACCAGATAAAAACAACTGTGATTTATTGTTTAATAAAAGTAATTATAATGAGTTTGAATAATATGTAAAGAACTTTCCCTTTACAATGATATTAATTTATGTAGGATTTGTATGATTAAAAATATGATGATGTATTGTGACAAAAAAGGAGCATTCCTGTTCTTTACCCCGTCCCAGTGCTACCAAAGATCATTGGCTAATGTAGAGTTTTTCACCAGCTTGTGTAGTAGTGCTGAGTAGATTCTGTCTTCTCACCTCCAGATTATCGACTGTGCCCTCTCTATAGGACCTACTAGAGACCCTTACGATCTAAACTCTAAACCGAATTGGGAATATAATCTAGTTTGACACCTTAGAAACATCAATTCTACGCCCATCAAAACTTATCTCCCTATTTATTTTCACTATCACTTAGGTGATCACAACAACTCTGCCCAAAATGAAGTGTGACACTTAATAGTTGGGTGAAATCATAGCTCTCCCTGGTCATTAGGTTTCTCAACAGATTTTAAACTCCCAAGTGGCCAATTTGTAGAGTCAATGAAGAATTGGTGAAAGAGTCATCACAATTTTTAAAGGTAAAACGAAATCTTTAAATCAATCTCATCCCACAAGATTAATTTCCAAGAGCAAGGAGAAAGAAATGGAACTACTCAAAATTCAT
>NW_018237344.1:0-1015 GCF_001263595.1 Phalaenopsis equestris | reverse complement strand
AAAATTGGCTTCACTTGAATCAACTCAAGGAAAAAAGACTATTACATTTTTTAAACTTGTATTTGAGTATTAGTATCCTTACTAATAAAGTTTTCATGAAATTCTTTTTCATATGGACATTCTAAGTATCTTTGATATGACAAACTACAATTCTTCTTGAAATGAATAGAGATAAAAAATCTTAGACTTGATTACTAGGTATTCTTATACTTTTAGTTTTAATCTAAGTTATTAAAGTTTTTGTTATTGTACTATTATATTTATTAAACCAAATATAAGTTAATCTCTCACATAAGTCATATTTTTTATGTAGTAAAAGAGTCACTTGAGTACAACTAACATTTAAGTTTGGGGATTTTGATACACAAAAAATGTTTAATTTTATGTATGCATTTTATGCTTAAATTTGGTGATATTGCGCTTTAAAGAAGATTATTTTCATGTTTTATTGCAGGTATATTGATTTTAGGCATTTAGAGCAAAAAAGGGCAAAAAGCAAGAAATTTGGAATCAAAATGCAATTTTTCAGCATTTTGGCACCAGAGGCACCATTTTATAGAGAGCTGGCCACCAGAGGCACGAAAACTGGTACTAGAGGCACCATTTTACAGAGAAGATGTGCCAAAGACACCAAAACTGGCTCCAGGGGTGCCAAAATCCATAGAACAGTGCAAAAATCCAATAAGCTGGTGTCAGAGGCGTTAGAACGCCAAAGACGAATTAAGACGGATTGTGGCGGTTGACTATTTTTTAGAGGTTCTAGAAGGCTCCAAGCAATTCAAACGCCTCATGATGCGGTTCAATGCATCTAGACACTTTGAAAAGGCTCTTAAATGAAGAGATGTCTCTTGGATGAATGAATTTCTCTTGATGTGAAGAGGTGTGCCTCTTAAGAAAAAGAGGGGGATTTTTAAATTCTTTGAAGAGAGGGCTGACGCCCCAATTAAAAAGAGGAGTCTAGTGTGTGGGTGTGGTGTGTGTAAGAGAGTGACGTGCGTGAGAGAGAGGTGTGAGA
>NW_018237343.1:2234-2632 GCF_001263595.1 Phalaenopsis equestris | reverse complement strand
GTCATTTGAATTAAATCTGATGAATTATGAAGTGACAGAGCCTTAGGGGTAGAAGTGTAACTTTGAAAATCTTGCCCTAATTAACATTTAGGCTTAATTCAAGAGGGTAAGATGGGAAAACTTTGATCTCAATTAACATGTTCAGATGATCCAAATTTGAGCTGTTCTCATTTCATACCTCTTTTTTCGATTTCATTGAAAAATCCAATCCTTTTGAACTTCTTGAAGATAATATTCCCTGATTTTTATCGAGAGTTTTCTTAGGTGACTTCAGTTATCTAAGATGAAATTAACTATAGGGGCTTTCCCTTATAGGAAGCTTGTCCGAACCCAACTTAAAATAAACCCTATTTAATTCTTCATATTAAATAGGAGAAATTGTCGGCAAATAAAATGGT
>NW_018237343.1:0-2224 GCF_001263595.1 Phalaenopsis equestris | reverse complement strand
ACCAAATGGATGCCATATATTTCTTAGTTTATTTGATCGAGCCTCATCCTCAAATCTTGTGTTTATCTTCAGGATAGAAACAAGGTTTGAGGTACGGTGCTCTTTCATTTAAACTATGAAAAATATGGGGTCAGTTTGATTTCATATTTTTCTAAAACTTATATATATGTAAATTAAATGTCCTTTTAAAGCGGGCGATGGGATTTTGATTCCTGTTGCTCACAGCTTCCAACGGGCAACTCCTCAACTTTTTAGTGCCAACAAGAGCATCATGCAGTATTTGATGATGCCTTCTATCTCAGGAAGACCATTGTTACTCTATATCGTGACTTTAAACTATTTCCTAAGAGCTCTGCTAACCCAGGTTAATGATGAGGGTATAGAAAATTCTCTTTATTACTTTAGCTATCATCTAATTCTGACGAAAGTAAATATTCTCCCATTAAGAAGCATTGTTTGGCAATGATCTTTGCCACCCAGAAGCTTGGGCAATACATGCTTTCTCAGAAGGTCAATCTGATTTTGATGTTTAATTCTCTGCAATACTTGATGACCTACTGACGCTTTCTGGTAGATCATCACACTAGAATGAGGAATGTTGAGGTACTATTACCATCTGATAGAGTCTTGTACAAATAGCAAAGCAGAATATGAAGCCCTCATAACTGGGTTGGAATTAGCAATTTCAATGGGGATAACCAACATCATTATTGACGGTGACTCATAATTGATCATATAGCAGGTCGTCGGGTAGTACAGAATTCTGAAACCCAAGCTCGACCAGTATTTTCAGTCTACGACGAAGCTACTAGAGTAGATTCACAATGTAACACTATACAAGGTTCTCAGAACAGACAATGCCTTCGTAGATTCTTTAGCTTGAATTGTGAAAGAATTTGCATGCCTGCAAGAATATTCTATTAAATTAAAAGTCTGGGGACGTCAAGTCCAATCCAAAATCGATGTAGATACATTATGCAGGTTGGAAAACAATAAAGCAGTGATAGCAGTTACATAAACTACAAAAGATTGGTGTTAGCCGATAATAGAATATTTGCAAACAGGAAAGCTACTCGATAAAAAGTCAGCAACATAATAGATCAATAAAAAAGCTCTATCCTACACCCTGATAAATGATTTTCTGTATAGAAGGTCGTTCGATCAAATTTGGCTGAGATGTTTGAATGGGTCCGAAGTGCAGAATATTGTCAAGGAGGTGCACACAAAACTTTATTGTGCTCATCAATCAAGTCTAAAGATAAAAATGAAGATTAAGAGGCTAGGATACTACTAGCCCGCAATGCTGACCGACTACATGAAGATCGCCAAGAGTTGTCGCCAGTGCCAAGTGGATGGAGTGGTTCTACACCAACCTCAAAATGTACTGCGTTTGATTGTCACGTTGCGGTCATTTGAGTGTTGGGGCACAACTATCGTGGGCCCGATAAAACCCTCGTTATCCATAGGTCATCGATTCATCCTCGTAGCTACCAATTACTTTTCAAAGCGGGCAGAGGTAGTCGCGTGATGCGTGGTTTTTGTGGTGCATTGTAAATATTTTTCAATATTACAATACGCACACTACAACGCAAATAGTAAATATGAAGTTCAATCCCAATAAAGATAATTAAGTATAAATAATTTAATTTCTTAAGAACTTTAAGCTGCCAAACTGTAATAATAAAGCAAGTATGCGTATCACTCAAGTAATAAAGGGATCTAATGGAGTCCTAAGTATTGTTCTCAAAGGGAGTTAGAAATTCTTATAGTTATTATGCAAACCACTATATTTAAACTATAAAACTAAAGTATGCAAAATGAATCTAAAGTAAATTCACTATATGCTAAATGAAATGCAGTTAAAAGAACTGTGTTAACTAAACTATTTGCTAAACTTCAAAAGTAAACTTATAGAGACTAAACAAAGTTTTATAACGAAGAGATAAAATTTAAAAAAGCATCACTCCCCTTTAAAATGAGTTTATGGATTATGAAGTAATTAAAATCATTTAAAATACATATAAATTTGTATTGTGCTAATTATGAGCAATCATATTCTCTACCCTCTGAGAGTTCATAAAGAACATTGACTAATCCAAAATTTGGTCCCTAAATTCATGGTTAGGTTAAGAGGATACTGGCTAACACTCTAGAGCTCTCACTTCACCCTGCCCTGAGGGCTAATGATATCGCTTTAGTTTCCAAGCAATTGGACCAAATTGGG
>NW_018237342.1:0-230 GCF_001263595.1 Phalaenopsis equestris | reverse complement strand
GTTTCCAAGTTGTTTTGGGGTTCTGATAATTCCCCAGTGAATCACCTGAGGGGAAAGTGGTAGGAGGATTTTTGTTCTTAACAGAAAGAGATCAACTGGTTTGCCTGACAGCATCCCTGTGATTAAATGTAGTGATATTATTGATTTCTCCCTGATTAGAGACCTGACTAGCTACCCTTGGATTCATAGAGAGTCTTTTTGTAGGGGGTGGAGCCTATAACATTTCTCAA
>NW_018237341.1:0-1005 GCF_001263595.1 Phalaenopsis equestris | reverse complement strand
TAAGTTTACAAAACAAAAAAATAAAAGAACACAACGTATCTCACAATCTTTCCCAACCAAATCCCTAGAAGTTCTCTTTAAACACATTCTCTCTTTACAAGCACTCTCAATTCTCTCTTAGATGTGTATTGAAGAAGAAATCTCTCACCTTCCCTCTCCTCTTATAATCCTTGAAGAAAATCTCCAAGCCCTTGAATTTCTCTCTCTCTCTTGCATTCTTTGAAAATCCCTCATACGACTCTCTCTTAAAGCCCTAGGCTTCCCTCTCTTTTATTAGAGGCTGCCTCCCTCCCAAAGGAATTAAAAATTCCTTCCAAAATTCTATCCAAAAGTCAACCCTTTTGAATTCAAAAGATATGTTTATTGATCTAAGAGACATATCCCTTCATAAAAGAACCTTCTAAAGTGTCTAGATGGATTAAATCACTCCATGGGGTGTTTAGAATAAGTGTGTCTTTCAAAATTTGTGCAAAATTTGTCCTGAACTGCCTTAATCCGCAAAAAAGCCTTCACTGGCGCTTCAGGCGCCAACTTACTTAAGGTCGCGCTGTTTTGGGTTTTGAAGCTTCAGGCACCAGCTTTCTATCAAATGACACTTCAGACGCCAATTCTGGCACTTCAAGCAGCAATTTTGGCGCTTCAGGTGCCAACTCTCTGTAAAGTGGCGCTTCAGGCACCAGAATCCCAAAATTCGCTGTTTTGGCTCCAAATTTCGTCCTTTTTGCTACTTTAGCTCCAAATGCCTAAATTTGGTATACCTGCAACAAAAAAATGAAAATACCCCTTCTTTAAAGTGTAATATCACAAAAAATAAGCATAAAATGTATACTTAAAACAACATATTATTTTGGTGTATCAAAATCCCCCAAACTTAAATGTTATTTGTCCTCAAGTGACACTTTTATTACATAAAAACATGACTTAGAGTAGAAATTAACTTATAACTTCTAAACTTTAGTTTAATAAAAAGATAGTAAAATTTAAGAAAAACCTTTAATAACTTAG
>NW_018237340.1:0-2589 GCF_001263595.1 Phalaenopsis equestris | reverse complement strand
TAAAACTTTAATAAAATTTTACAGAAAAAATCACCTAGTAGTTCATTTAAAGTATGATCCAAACTAACTCCACGCAATTTATTAAGCATATACCACTACCCTAAAACAAAATATTTTTCGTAAGAAAATATACATACGACAAAAATAAACATTTACATTATTTTTTTAATCATTATTACTACTTAATATGACTTTAATATAAACTTTCTTTTATTTTCGCTTCATAAAAAAAATCATCCTCATCTAAAAATGTTACCACGGTGGCCCACCGCACGTACACTCTTCTATTTCCCATTAAATTACATGAAAAAAAATTACACACATAACTCCTAATTCTCATGCATTTAATTATCTCACACGTGAGAAAAATTTGCGTATGTAATAGGTGCGTAGGGCTGCGTGTATATTTGAAGGTTGTAGAGAGGTTACAGAAAGATTATATAGAAATTACATCTGTACAAATATAACCTCTGTATACTTTCTATAACCTCCCTATAACCCCAAAATGTATGCAGCTCTACGTACTTGTTACGTACTCAAATTTTTCTCCTCACATGCAAACTTTCATTTTTACAAATTAAATATTTTTTTTAGGTTTGACAATATATATGAGAAGATGAATTATATATATTTTTAATTTACTTTAGCTATAAAAATTAAAGTTTAGATGTCAAATAAATAAATGCATAACAATTGGGTGCTATTTACGTAAATCTTAAAAAAAAAAACGGTTACACGTGCGGTCACCCGCGTGATACTGAATCCCACAGCTCGCCGCACCGCCGCCGTGCAAACCCGATTCTTCCCATCTCCAAATCATACACCACTTCCATCCCCTGCTGCTGTAAATTCCCCAGCGTTCCGGCCGGCTCGCCTCCATTCTCCTCCTCTTCCTCCTCCGCTTCATCTCCACTACTGATCACCATCAAGCATCCCACATGCTGCCCCTCGCTCTCAAACCCCAAAAAGTAGTTCCTCGTCGGCAGCCACACAGTTGCGTTTCCGGCGAAGTGGAATCCCATGGCCGGCACTCCTCTGCTCTCATTCCTCCCATTTCCATACTCATAGCACGGCCCAAGCCCCGTTCGCTCCTCTGCTTCGTGGGCTCGAATGTACCCGCGCCTCCCCATCTGCCGCCTAAACTCCGCTGCTAACCGGCGGTGCATCTCGCCGGGAAGCATCGTGAAAGTTGTGCCGGAGTCCACCACCATGCCTCTAGAAACAAGCTGAGAACTTGCCGGAATGATAAACCGGCCGAAGGAGATGGAGAGGAGCGAAACTGAGTAGAAAAAGGAGTTTTTGTGGGTGTGAAGCAGAGGAGTGTAGGTGAAGGAAATGGTGGAGGAGCGGCCGAGGATGAGCGGGCTTGGACGTAGGAGGCGATGTGGGAGGAAGGAGTGGTAGATAAGACAGTAGGAGAATCGGGAGGCGAGGAAAGGTGAGAACTTGGCGAGCTGAGAGGGGAGCGATAGAGGTCCACGGCCGAAGCCGGCAACGCCGAGCGGTTCGGCAAGAGCGGAGTGTGCGCAGGCGAAGGTGAAGTTGGAGAAGGATAGAGAGGGAACGAGGGAGAGATGGCCGCTGCGGAGAGAGGCGAGGAGGCTTCCATCGCCGTAAGCGTAGTAGAGGAGAGGACAGGGGTGGGAGGAAGGAGAGCATGAAGAAGTTTCAATGTCGTCGAGGGGACAGAGAGCGGCGGCGCAGAGGTCGGAGATGGGGAGGAAGGTGTGGGCGGCGGAGCAGAGAAGGGAGGAACATGGGAGGGGATGAGAGGAGGGAGGGGGAGGAAGAGGTGTGGAGGAAAGAGGCTTGTTTTCGCAGAGGATGCATTGGAAGGGGGAGCAGGGGAACCATAACAGATCGCTGCCGGTATCGAGGTAGAGGGAGACGGTGGTGGAGGAGATGGAGAGGGAGAGAGTGTAGTCAGCGCCGGCGGCGAGGGGGAGGGGAAGCTGCCGCCTTTTCTGGCGGTGAGAATGAAAGCGAGCGGCCGAGCGTAGGGAGGAGGATTTGAGGAGGTTGGATTGGGAGGGAAAGGGGGAGGAGAGCGAGAGTGAGATGGAGTGGGTGAGGGGGAGGACGAGAGGTTTGTCTGGTGTGAATGAAACAGAGTATGCGTATTGAGATTGGAAGAAGCAGAGGAAGAGGAGAAGCAGAGATGAAGAGAAGAAGGCCATTTTTTAAGACTGGTAGGTGGGAAGGAAGGATGAGTGGGGAGAAATGAATCTTATGTCGAGGTTTATATAGGGGGAAGGTGACGAAGATTCTTACGATTGGTTTCTACTGGTTTGGATCTTTCTGAGCTGTTAATGGTTTGATGAAGAATTTGAAAGAAAACGTAAAAGAGACCCAACTTTAATGGTGATTCACGATTGTGTTTGTGCTTCACGAAAAGCTAATTATTGGATATAAAGAGATTAATATATTTATATTATGTCTTATTTATCCAATGATTATATATATATATATATTGAGGGGCGTTGACATACATATCATTCAATACCTATGTATTTAAATATCTAAATTTTGATCTTAATTATTACATTTTGATCACCTAAATCTGTTATATCACAGCAAAATTGAAATGTC
>NW_018237339.1:0-869 GCF_001263595.1 Phalaenopsis equestris | reverse complement strand
AATTAATTTTGAAAAATATAAACAATAAAATGACAAGGTTTTTAAGATCCACTATTATTTAGGATCCAGATAACTCACCATAAAAATTCAAAAATATTTTGAGCTCATTTGGTAACTTAAGTTGTTATTTAATGATAAATAACATTGTTGGCACCAAAATAATTTTTAAAAATTAACATTTTTTGCACCAAAATGATTTTTAAAAATTAAAATATAACCTAAAAAATTATAAAACTTATTTTTTTGAGTTCTCTGTGATCAAGGGTATTTTCTTAACATAAAATGGAGTTTAAATTAAAAACTTTATTTTTAGCTTATTTTAAAAATATTTTAAATAATTAAAAATCCATAAAAATCATAAAAATAATAAAATTCATAGAAATATTCTAAATTGGTTCCTAAGCACTTAGGAATAATTGGAATATTTTTCCTAATTTTCTAAGTAAAGATATTGAATTTTAAAGCTTAAAAATGATTTTTAATGGCTAAAATGAATTTTCACTAAAAATAATGCCAATAAATCATATAAAATTTAGAAAATAATAAAATCTTCTTCTCTGAGTTCTTTGACTTCAAGAGGACTTTTTAAAAATATGAAACTTAATTTTCCACATTTAAAATATTTTATAATTAATAAATACCCCATAAATTAAAATAATTCTTAAAATTCAAATAAAATTTAAAAAATCATGAAATTTGGTCCAAAGGCTTCTCTAGTCTAGGTCTACCTCCAGTAGAAATTTTAAGGCATTAAGATTTACCTTGATCAAGTTAGGAATTTTCTTCGGAAAATCCTTTTTTTGCATGAAAATAATTATGTAAATTAAACTAAATCTTTAAAAATCACATTTTCTCCTCTGATGTCTTAA
>NW_018237338.1:0-1129 GCF_001263595.1 Phalaenopsis equestris | reverse complement strand
AATAATTTATTATTGGTCGTCCGATCAAAATAAAAAGGCTAAAATTAAATAATATTTGAATTGGTTGATTCTTTAAAAACCAGTCCGGTTCATTGTTTCTCTGGTTCAACCTCGCTTCTAACCGATTCAATAATGGTTCTATGCAGAAATGTTTCTGAGCTTAGGCCTTTAAATGACGGTTCACGGTTGAATTATTCAAACCGATCGATCTAGTCTGGTTTTTAAAATCATGATTATTTCTATATTAAACGGGTTACGCTGGTCGGGTTAATGCCAGTCTAGTTGAAGACGGGTCTGATTTTGATTAGACTTTTTGACCCGTGTAATATTTTAGTCGGGTTCATGTCACATAGTTTTGGGTCGAGTCAGATAAAAAACCTACCTACGAACCCGAGTTGACACCCTAGTTATAATCAAATTAATTTTATCATAGATTTAAATTATTTCTTTGATAGTTGAACTGATTGAATTTATAATATTATTAAAATTTCATCCTTTCAAAATCTCTTAAAATTCTTGATTATCAATTTTACTTTTTACTGACATGTTGAGACCCTAAATTATACCCGTTTATATTAGGGTAATTCTGAATTAGGTTTCGTAATGCAACTGATGTGAAGTGTATAATGCTTTCATGAAGAAGAATTTAAAGGATTCACATATAACTAGTGATTGATTAATTCAAAAACTCAATTGTTTTTAATGAAAAATGATTAAACTATTGTTTAAGCCTAATTGTTTATAAAATTGTTTGTATGTATTTTAGAATTTTAACAAGACTTTAGAAATAAATACAATCAACGAACAAACAAGTTGATTTTCACAAATTTAAATTTTTGATGTATCATTGATTTTTCAAAATCAAGAGTACTAAATTAGCCAATAACAAGTTATGTAAAGCATAAGACAAGGAACGAAATGATCAAATTAAAAATTGAAAACAAATACAATCAACAAACAATGGATTAATCTTTATATATTAGATTTATTCTATATCTTTTTTTTGTTCTAAACTGGCCAATAATAAATTATGTAGAAGCAACAGGTGAGTAATGAAATCAATTAAATAATAATAATAAACGGTCTCACATTGATACCTGCGGATGAGCTCACTAGAAATATTGTTTGT
>NW_018237337.1:0-2892 GCF_001263595.1 Phalaenopsis equestris | reverse complement strand
TTTTAGAATGATATTTTATTGATTTTAATAGATATATGTTCAAATAATATAAGAATATATATATGTTGCCTAATTTGTTGAGTAATAATTAACGATACACTTTTTCAAGTTAATTTTTCTATCCCTTATTTATATATAGAGATTGAAGCATGACTCTTTTATCACATTATTTAGCCCTTAAATGCTTTTAATTCTTGAAAGAGCAAAACTCCGCTTTCAATGAATTTAAGTATGATAAATTCAATGTTGATTTTGAGCTGCTTAAACTAATAAAAGAAAGAGAATTACAAAGAAAAAAAGTAAGTGGGAAGAAGTTTCATAAATTCTTTATTAGCAAAAATTAAATAGCTCGAGATAATAAGTGGCGGCACTCGGCACGACTCTGTATTGAAATGAAAAGATTATAGTAAAGGAAAGTTCATAAACCACATTATAAACTACTAATAAAGACATGTCATTGTATTTTTCTCATTACATTTAGTACATGTTAATTGCCTAATTATATATAAAAAGTAGCCATGCTGAGATATGTTCGAGCCCAGCGGGTGCTAAATTCAATTTTAAAAGTAAAAGTTAAATTCTCTTCTGTTTGACTTTAATTCTTGAATGAATTGAAATCTTAACAAGTTCAAATATGAGATATGTTTAAATCCACATTCTTGCTTGATTTCCTACCAAGCATTAAGAACTTGTTATTTTTTCCTTATTTAATATGGAAAAATATTACACCAGGACTCCGAACGTAGAGCTTCGTTCGGATTGCAATAATTTAGAATATCACGCTGTGTTACAGGAATATTACATCTGCGTTATTTGTAGAAAACTGTAGTGTTATTTGAGTATTATATAGTGTTATTCGATTATTTTGCAGTGTTATTGGAATATTCCCCCTCGTTACTTGATTTGGGGTTGTGTTATTCAGCATATTCCCCGTGTTATTTCAATTTCCACTATGTTATTGGAATAACACTGCCTCAAATCAAGTAACGCAGGGGAATAATATAGTAACACTTCAACCCTAAATCAAGTAACACGGAGGAATATTTCAATAACACCGCAAAATAATCGAATAACATCATATAATACTCGAATAACACTTCATTTTTTACAAATAACGTATGTGGAATGTTGATATTCATAACTATTGCAATCCGAAGGTTGCTCTACGTTTGGAGTCCTGATATAATATTTTTACATTTAATATAAGAAATTACATAATTTTGCTCTCTCTTTCTCCCCAAACATAACACTCAAATTTTTCTTATTTACAAATCTATCATCTCCCCTTATTCCTTCTTGAAATTATTGCACATATATCAAAATTCACTCTGAACCCCAACTCATATTTTTCTTTTTCGTCAAATTCCCAATGGGTTTGTCGTGACATGCATAAATGCACTAGTTCAGACATTCAAAAAAAATGACATGTGTCCACCCTTAAATTTAAGATTTCCTTATAGAGCATAATTTTTTTTTTCCTATGTAATTTAAATAATTTTATGAGTTTGCACTCTCTTCCTTTTTTTCACCCAATGTTTTAAAAATATTTATTTGATAATTTTGTCCACCACCAAGATTAAAGATAATTATGTTATTATTTAGTTATTTTATTAAATTAGTTGCCACCTATTTTAGGAGATTTTTATTTTATAATGTGAAATTCTATTTTTTTTCTTTTTTTTAGTATTTATAGCACCCAAATTCAACAAGAATTTAAAATATATTAAAAATGAGAAACATTTTGGAGGCCTATCCATTTTTGCAGTTTTTTTTTTTCTTACTTTGTGTTTCTCTACTAAATAATATGTACTATATTAACATTGCATTCTTATGAGTAGGGTTATTAAATAAAAGCTTGATAATAATAATAATTTATTTAAATTAATGGCTCGACCAAATTTCTCATACCTTCACTCCCACGTCATAAATGATGATAACTTTTACGAAATTTTTAAACAGAGGAAAAAAATTTTACATGCAGACAACACAATGGTGAATCGAATCTACGTCATCGTCCACACATCAAATTATTCAGATGTGACTAAACGGTGTTAAATGTCATTATAAGAGCAATTTTTAGTTATAAGTTTAAAATTCCTTTTGCGCTTTTTTTTATTCAACATTGTCCAACTGAATATTTTTTATGATGGCAAATATTTATAATATTTTCCTTAGTAAAAACGTTATGTTTCCGCATAAACTTTAAAAAGTAGAACATGACAATAGAAAACCAACAGAACGGAGCTAAAATTGATTGAAACCAATAAAATAAGAGTTTGATTTAAAACCTTATAAACGATGTAAGAAAATTTAAATTTGAAAATGAACCGACTCACAACGAGCCCATTATATCATGAGTAAGTCGTCTTGATTTACTTTGAGATCTTATGAAATTTATTTCCAGCAAATTGACAGTTCATGCACATTTAAGAGAGTTGTCTATCGTTGAATCTAAAATTGTTTGTGAATCACACTCAAAGAATACAAAGTAAAGTAAGGAGAAATAAAGAGAGAGATAATAATAAACTATGATAAATAGTGTCTCCTTCATAAAATATTTTATCTATTTATTCGGGAGATGGTAAAATGGTTTAATTACTTTTTTACTTCGGTTAGGAAGCTGCTCGTACTTTGAATATTTATTGTATTTTACATGTATGACCTCATGGTCTGGCTGCCTCCTAGCTAGGCAGGCTAAGCTTATTGACTTTGGGTCAATAGGGTCGACTTGAACGGTAGAGCTTGGTCGGTGTGATGCGGTCGGTTAGGCTTAATCGGTATGGCCTAGTTGACTATCATTGATCCCTGATGAGGAGATTTTGTGGTCTACACATACAGGGTAGTTGAAGATACTTTCTGGAACTAGTTCTTCTTTTGGAACGATTCTTCTAG
>NW_018237336.1:4511-5329 GCF_001263595.1 Phalaenopsis equestris | reverse complement strand
ATACAATCATCATTCATATCACATTAAAAAATCATTAAACTCAACTTTTCAAGCATAAGTAAGGTGGTATATATGTAAAAAGTAAAATTTAGGTGTTAGAAATGTAAATATGCATGAATTGAGTGGTATGTGAATACATAAAAAATGATCTGCACGGATCTCGAGAAAATCTAAAGGTTTAGATTAGAAGACATAAACCGAAGATTATCTCTTTGACGAAAAGTTACAAGTACTCCTAAAGCATTAGAGCTGAAGATCATTAGCTAGTTGAAGGGCTGACGATTGATCAAAAGAGTATCAATCGACTGAAGGCCAGTCAGACAACCAAAGGGCCACTCAGGCCGACTAGGAACGAACATTCACGGGAATAACCGAACAAATGTCTAGTACCCTTAGCAATCCCACAATTATCTACATGAGGCTCTCTTAATAAATCCCTAAAAAATATTCAAAGATCACCAAGAAACATGTAAGCCGATCGACCACCCTAAGACTGACCAGCTACAACTTTCAAAGCCAACCGGCTTCCCAGAACAAAGACACACTAGTATCGAGACAAGATAACCTATCAACACCAGCTTGATCGATCGACCCAAGAACATGCTGATCAGAAGGTCCCGACACAAAAAAAATTGGCAAAATTAGTTAAAACACGAAAATGTCCTATAATGCCCCTATTAAAAAGGTTCATACATTTAATTTTCCACCCTTGACCCGGTCCATAGCATGTATTAGACTTTTTGCCTCCTTATGCTTTGACCCCTCTAAGCTCTTCTCTAGACCCATCTCTTTTAGGGAGACCCTCTTCAACTATTGTA
>NW_018237336.1:0-414 GCF_001263595.1 Phalaenopsis equestris | reverse complement strand
TATATATATTTATATTTATTATATTTGCATCATACTCTCAAAATCTCATTTGAAACTATTTTCATACTTAGCTTAGATAGTACAAGAGCTCACATTTTTCAAAAGCTTTTACAAAACCTGCATATAGTGACATCTCTTAGAATCATTGGATCCTTAGGACAGACTCAGTGATAGTGACACTGTTAATACATGCGTCAGCCTGTTGACATAACCCTGCACTCACTTAGATACTAGTTAGGACACTACATTAGATGATGTGCTATGCAGAATAATCAAGTGCATTATGTATATACATGCCCCTTTTTTTAAGTAATTGTGTTTGGGTTTTCGTCCTAAGATCATTTTGATAACTCAAACTTTAAGATATTATATTTAGTTGACCAAAATTTTAAATATTTTGTAGAATGAATTGTT
>NW_018237335.1:0-371 GCF_001263595.1 Phalaenopsis equestris | reverse complement strand
TAGAATTGATAAGTGAAAGGATTAGAGGTTTAGAATGCCGAAACAATTATGATAGTGAGTACCTGCAGAGGCATTCAAATTTTGAGGTAGCCTATTATGAAGCTCAGGCCCGACACTACAGAGGAGAGCCTGATGTTACATTTCCTGAATGCCCCCGATATACTCAGTATCAACCCAATCCACCTGCTGATCAAAGCCATGAAGATATAGCTTAGGACTTTGATATAGAATGAAATTGATGTACTCATGTTTGTACTTTTATTTTATGTAATCTTTTATAATAGAAATGGATGTTTATGTATTTGCCATTTTTATTTATTGTTGTGAACTTGGAACTTGTTATAAAGTTAGTGTGATAGTTAAATGTGCAT
>NW_018237334.1:0-367 GCF_001263595.1 Phalaenopsis equestris | reverse complement strand
ACCACTTTCCCCCTCTTTCTACTTAAGAGAGAGAGTCTCCATCCCTCCCAAAATTTTTCTACCTCCACCTCTATCTCACTCTATCATAATATCTTTTTGTTCTCATTTTCTCTTTCACCCTCTCCCTCTCCCTCGCTTTTACAATTTCTCTCCCTCCCACTCGTTCTCTTCCTCTCTCCTTTGGCACTCTCTCCCTTGTTATCTATCATTCTCTCTATTTATCATATCTCTCTAGCTCTACATCTCTCTCGTACTCTCAATATATCTTCCACTCTCTCTCCTTCAAATCTACATCACTACTATCTATCACTCTCTAGAGTGCGAGAGAGAGAGAGTGTGGTGTGAAAGAGAGAGATAGAGAGCAAGG
>NW_018237333.1:0-612 GCF_001263595.1 Phalaenopsis equestris | reverse complement strand
TATTGGTCTTAGCCAGGGTATTGTGAGGGTATAGTATATCTTAGCTCCAAACCAACACCTAGGAACGCACTTTTTGTTAGATGGTGTGCTAGACTATGATTTAGGGTGCTAGGTAGTTTTTTTTTATGTCTGGCTGTTATTCTTTGATGGATTGGTTGCCCTAGCCAAACATCTCTCTTTTTCATTTGATTGTGGTGTGATTGCATGCTGCATATGTATGGTAGTGTGTTATGACGCTTTTCAGTATGGAGTCATGTCTATTTATATGTACACACACATGTAGAGACCTCAACCAAAAGTGAGGTCAACACCTATTTATATGTACACACACAGGTGCCACACACATGTAGCGCTATGAATGGAGCATGTGATGATTTCTAACCCTTTTGCTTACAGGTGCTATATAACTCTCCCATTTTTAAGGCATGACTAATGATACGTTATTTGCATGTGAGCTTTCCCGCTGACACTTATTGGATTGAGTTTTTTCTTTTCTCTATATACTTTTAGAGTCTAGGAGAGTCCTGTAGCATAAATAAGATACGAACACGGGTTCCAAGACATTTGACGCGGAAAGCACGTGAATGGGATCAGGAGCAGATGCTCGTGCCC
>NW_018237332.1:0-1063 GCF_001263595.1 Phalaenopsis equestris | reverse complement strand
TTAATTATATGATGGAAATTATTTTTGAATGCCTTGAGAAGTCTTTATAGGGCTCAGTTTTTCTCTCTTTGCTTCTTTTTCTTTAAACATTCGATGGAAATTATTTTGAAGGATTTGAGGAGAATTTATTGGGCTCAGTTTTGCTCTCTTTGCTTCTCTTTGTTTAATTATACGATGGAAATCATTTTTAAATGCCTTGTGAAGACTTTGTCTGGCTCGGTTTTGCTCTCATTGCTTCTCTTTGTTTAAACATTCGATGGAAATTATTTTGAATGATTTGAGGAGGATTTGTGGGGCTCGGTTTTGCTCTATTTGCTTCTCTTTGTTAATTATATGATGGAAATCGTTTCTCTATGCCTTGAGAAGTCTTTGTGAGGCTCGGTTTTGCTCCCTTGCTTCTCTTTGTTTAAATATATGATGGAAATCACTTTTTTAGAACTTGAAGGGGATTTGTGGAGCTCAGTTTTGCTCTCTTTGCTTCTCTTTGTTTAAACACATGATGGAAATCATTTTTATGATTTGAGTGGTCAGTATTGGTAGCTCGGTTTTACTTCTTGCTGCCTCTTTATTCGAGTATGAACCCTGAAAATAATTTGGTGCTCTGAGTAGCTGTATGGGGGCTCGATTTTTTTGCTCTCTTTGCTTCCCTTTGTTGTACCTTGCCATCCCCTTTGTTTGAGACTTGTTGGAAGTATATTTGGAGTTTGATTTTGGTCTTCTGTACTTCTCCTTGTTTGAATAGCTGTTAGAAATTTTTTTTATGATTGGAATATACATTTGGAGCTGTAGTTCCTAATCCCCTTGCTATCTTATTTGAATAAATATCAAAAAACCATTTTTGGATTTTGAAAATTGCTATAATACTTTGGATTTGCCACTGTTGCTCTTATTTGAATGAATATGGGAGTTTTTCAGTTCTTTGGATACTTAATCTTAAGGCTATATTTTGCTTCCTGTGGTTCCTTATGCAAAAAAATATATATATATAAAATAAAATATATATACATGTTGATGAAAATTCGTTTTTTTGCTAAAAGCTTTTCTTGGAACTTACTTTGGAATC
>NW_018237331.1:0-1956 GCF_001263595.1 Phalaenopsis equestris | reverse complement strand
ATTATATGGAATTTAATCAACACGCTATTTGAATGCATGCAAAAAGGTTGTATTTTTTTTCTTGTAAATAGGTTTGGGTGTTTACTAAGCTATCTTTTCATTCCACTCTCTAAATTTAATTTTTATTTTACTTAAATGTGGACGTTTACAGACATAAAATAACACACACACAAACACACACACACACAGATATATATATATATATATATATATGGGCGCGCGCATACACACATGCATATAAGCCAAGTTGAATAGGAAATAAAGTATGCCCAACTGACAAGATGGCTAGGTTTATAAATGCCCAATTTTAAACAGGAAATGTCTAAATTACATATGTGCAAAATTCATTTAATTTATAGCCATTTCTTGAATTATTTTATGCATGTTTTCAAGCTTTATTAACTAACATTGTAATTATTGTAGATCCCATATTACAAATCTGTAAAGATCCTTTTTTTTGTCCAAGCTCTTTCATAGCATTATTTAATTACCCAAGTCATGCAATTGATATATAACATGAACATCATACCATTTCAAACTAACTATTCAAAATAGTAATAATAACATGAAAAAAAATAAAAATTGAAAGTTTGTACATTCATAACTTTTATAGAAAAATTAGATAAAGATTTCATTTTGACTAATCAATGATAAAGATTTCATTTTGAGCCAAAAAGTATTGTTGGACAAAATATTGCTTGGGTCCCTAAATTTAAATAACCTATGAAAGTTTTTAAACATATTTCAAATTGACATATTTGGAACATCATTTGTATATAATCTAAAATCATATGTTTTCCTATGTTTTTTCTTATATAAAACTTCACATAAATTATTAATTGGTGATGTTGCTTCTTTAATATGGGTTCATTGGTTTGTAAATATTTTGAATGCACTGTAGTTTGCCTTTTTTGTTTAGTTGAGTTTGAAAGAAAATTCAAAGTATTTTATAAAAATATTCTCTTTTAATTACTTACCATGTTAATATTGTCATATATGCTTAATATTTATTTGAATTTTATAGTATTTATTATTTTAATATATTTTATTTTGAATGAAATTATTCTTTATTGTTTTTCCATATAATTTTTTCCTCTTTCCTATTTATAGACATTTTTATACTAATATCACGATCATCCAAATAAACCTTATATGATTTTTTCATGATACTAAAGCCGACAATCTCAATAGTATTCTATGAGGATCTTATTTTTAATCTTTGTGCTTAGTTAAAAAGAGTCACATTCATCATGCTTTCACTTGTCAAGAGCTAGTGGAGATCTCATGGAGGATTCCATGAAAATCATGTGAAGATTTTGTAGTCTTATTAGGATGTGCTTGGTTGATATGAAATTTTGTAAGGATTCACAATGTTGAGAATCCAACTCAATTGAATCACCTGCTCGTCTACTTATGATGACAATAGAGCTTGCTATGTCCTTTAGTTTGCTGACTCGACTGCCCGTTCATATTTGCTAAAATCTCCTTTTCGGTTCGCTCACTAGCACCATCAACCTACTTGATTCCCTTGAATGACTATGACTTCTTCAAACGAAGCTTACCTAAATGAGTATTGTTCGCTGTAAGTCCATACTTTACATGCAAATATGACTTCATAGTCTACCTCTTTTTTCGCACTAATTTGTTTTTTTTTTTCTAATTTAATTTCATTTTCCCTTATTTCTAGCAGAACATTAAAAAAGTTCCTACATTTTAAATAAAATTCAATTACATCCCCCTCCTTCAATCAGTACAATGGATTGAAATATTGAATGAGTTTTTTTCTATTATCTATATTTATAAAGTTTGATATGGATTCTCTTTAATTGTCATAATAAGTTCGTGGATAAATTTTACAGTCGCAACAATGTAGTTAATTTGGCATCTAATTACATACGACATTGCTCACATCTTACTTACCAAAGACAAGAAAAATAAAGAGAATGAGAATATTTT
>NW_018237330.1:0-850 GCF_001263595.1 Phalaenopsis equestris | reverse complement strand
ATGAGCTTTGGGGGCATATTGATGGGTCTTCTCCAACACATTTTGAGCCGAAAGATTTTGGTCAATGGGAGACAAATGATGCTCAGATTGTTTTTTGGAATTTGGGATCTATTGAGAGTTATATGGTAAACAACTTTCAATCCTTCGACACTGTTAAAAAAATGTGAGAATACTTGAAGCACATCTACAATCAAAATAATATTGCAAGATGCTTTCAATTGGAACTTGATATGGATATTATAGTCAAGATAATCTCTCAATTGAACAGTATTATTCTAGTCTTCTTTATTTATGGAGCAAATATTTTAGTATTATCTATGCTAAGGTGTCAAAAAAAGAATTTAGCTATTTGTCAGGCTATTCATGAGGAGAATTGATTAGCTTTTGATGAAGCTCAGACCTAAATTTGAAACTGCTCCGAAACTGCTCGGGCTGTGTTGGTTGTTTGGATGTATGTTTTGGTGAATTACTGGACAAATAACAAAGATTGAGGACACAAACCGTTATTAGTGCAGCTAGTGGATCATCAGAAATAGTTAATGTTGCATATGCTGCTGAGACTCGAGGAAAGAAAACAAAACAATGTTACAGCTGCATATAATTTGGTCATTTAGCTCGCCAATGTAGTAAGAAGTTCTGTAATTATTGTAAGAAAAACAGACATATCATTAAGGAATGTCCTACACGGCCTCAAAACCACAAATCACAAGCCCTTCATGCTACGGTATCTGACTCTCACAATCTTGATTTGACATCACAGCTGCTGGCAATAATCAATTTGTTTTCACACCAGATATGGTTCAACAAATGTTTTTTTCTGCCTTTTGTGGTCTTGGTATTCAAGGGAATA
>NW_018237329.1:0-3418 GCF_001263595.1 Phalaenopsis equestris | reverse complement strand
TTTATAATTAAAATATTATAACATATATAGTATCTTAAAAAAAACCCTAACCCCACCTCCCCATTTCTCACTTTCTCAGTTTCGGCCTGCCTCTCCCACTCTCCCTCTAACTCTTCTCATTCTTCTCTCGAAAATCCTTTCGGCCGACGACCGCAACAACTTAGGGTTTGCAGTCTCCGTTCGTCTTCTAATATGTACTTGTATATCTCTTTGAATAGTCAGTGTTGGCTCGATTGCTCGGTATTCTTGCTTGGTTGCTTGTTTGACTACCTAGGTGTTTTTTCTAAGTATCTTCTCTCTAATATTTCATAATATCTTATGGTTCGCCTCTTATCTTATATTTACTCGAATTTATTTTAGATTTATTTGGATTTTGTAGGGTAACCTAGCTTTGTAGGGTTTTGGCAGAATCGCAGTGCGGTTTTGCATATTGCATCCATGTATTTTTTTTTCTATGTATGAGAATATGAGATTTGATATAAGTGTTTTGTTGTGAAATTTAGTTCTGCGTGCATTGTGTGGTGAATCATTATGTGGTTCGGCTATTGCTTCTAGATCAAAATTTTTGGGACTGCTTTATAATGGTAGATATATCATGATGGAGACATATCATAATGAGAAGCATTACATATTCACTGGTGATTCATATGTGGTTCGGCTATTGCTTCTAGATCAGAATTTTTTTTTGTGAAGAATACTATGCTTCTTTCCTTTAGCTTTTCAAAACAATAACATCTGTTTTCCAAGTATTATGTTAGATAAATACTTGAGATCATGCTTGGATTTTCATTATGTTTCCCTGTTAGGATTTTCAAGCGAGCTAATATAAATTGGTGTAGAGATCCTGTGCGGTTTTCTAGGCCCTTTATTATCGGAGCAATGTTTAATTTCTCCTGTTTTATTAGTTGATGTAGAGATCCAGTTGATATTCTTGTATTTTGTCTATGATTTCCATGTAGTCAGCATCATACATGCTGCAATAATGTTTATAGAGCAAGATCCGTGTATGTTTATAAGCAAGAAAATGAATGCTAAGTTCTTTCTTATCAATTTTATGAATACTTGAGTTCAAGTTATGTAAATCAGCCTTGCAGGTGAGGAAATATGAGCATCAATTTTTCTAAAATATAAGGTAAGAGATGTGAGTGAGGGAATGAGAATAATGATATTTCTTTCTCTCACACAGTTAATGTAGAGATCCAGTTTCTATCTTTTGGCCTTTGGGTATTTTCACATCTAACACTATCAACTTTAATCTCTTTGTGGATGTATCATTTACTATTTTTAAGGAGGTTTGGTGCTCCATTTAAGTGCTGGTTTGCTCATCATTTTGAGGCTTTTAAATTGTTGTATGGAGGCTTTTAAATTGTTATATGGAGGCTTTTAAAGTAGTTGGTTGGAGCTTTTAAATTGTTGTATGGATGCTTTTGAAATGTCTGCTTGAATGCAGTATGCAGGCTTGCTACCGTTGAATCATGTAATGGTTTGTTTTGTTCGATCAATGGTTGGGCTGTGCTTGTTTATGAGCATGTCCTTGAGGAGGGTAAAAATTTTGTTGCTACAATGCTACCTTTTTACAGTGATGCAGGTGGCGAGAACCAATAATGTTATAAATCATAGATGAAAAATAATGTTGGCAATGTCATATTATTAGCTGCTACTATGAATTTTGTTGTTTGTTTATGAGCATGTCCTTGGGGATGCCTCCGTATTTGGAACTCTTCTTTCTGTATGTCCTTGGGATGAATCTGGGATGAATCTGCTAGGTATATGCTACCAATACAAATTGTAGGTATATGCTTCCAATACAATACATCAATTCTATATTAAAAGGGAAGTTACATATATTACAGGAAATAAAATATCTTTCTCAAAATCATTTATATATCTGGAAGCCCAAATGTGTACAAAAGCCTTAAACAGTTTGTTTCGACACTGCATTTTGAATGCTTACAAACAACAATCTAGTAAATATCTTGAAGACTTCTATTGTACATAATTGGCTGGAAGTTTGTTTCAGCGACAATCATTTAGTTTTACTTTGGTATTATTTCAATTCTTATGTTTCTCATTATTTTTCCTCCTTGCATACCACCTCTTCTCAAAGCTTTGAAGATGTTTTGGAAACATTATTTCTCCTTGTAGACCACCTGTTCTCAAAGCTGAAGGAAAGGTAAAATACATAAGAATTGGTCCCTTTGTAGATGTTGTTGCATTTATGTCCTTTATCACTTCAACAGGTTTCCCAAAAGCTCAGAAAGTTTGGTCCCTTTGGAGATGCTGTTGCATTTTTGAACATGTATCAATGTTCTTTGGAAACCTGGAAGTTTGTTTCTGCGAAATTCATTTAGTTTTACTTTGGTATTATTTCAATTCTTATGCTTCTCATTATTTGTCCTCCTTGCATACCACCTGTTTTCAAAGCTTTAGAAATGCTTTGGAAACATTATTTTTCCTCCTTGCAGACCACATGTTCTCAAAGCTGAAAGAAAGGTTAAATACATAAGAATTGCGTGTCGCACGTAAATTTCCCATAAACTTATCTAAATGTACGGAAAAATAAAAATATTTGCCCTGGGATTTCAGGTGTAGAGTTCCAGTTCTGGCTGAGATCGATAGGATTGTGAGGCCAGGAGGCAAAGTGATAGACAGGGATGAATCTGCTATTGCCAGTGAAGTGGAAAACCTGTTGAAATCCCTGCACTGGAAGATTTTAACAAAATTCAACAAAAAATAAAGAAAGAATAATCTCTGCAGAAAAATCAGATTATTTTTAGTTTTAGTAGTTTGAGTTGTATGTAAAGGATTCAATACAAATATTTTTAGATTTTAATATTTATTTTGAGATTTTATTTATATTTTTGTACTCTTGTTTAGTTTGTACATTTTAAAATTTGTAATAAATTGATTGTTATTTTATACGTTTTTGTCAAATTATATGAATATTCAAGTATAAATTTTGCAATCAATTTTATAAAGTTTTTTTAGCTCATAATTTTTTTAAGTTAATAAATCTTTGAATTTTTTTAGGATTTTGTTCTTAAAAATTTTTAGACAATTATTTTTTTTAAATAATATTTATTAACATAATTTTATACCAACGAGCTAATTTAAGCCGAACACAAACATGAAAATGTCATTCGAGCCGAATGCGAAAACACTGTTCACGAGTCATTTCGAACACGAGCAGATTTCGAACACGAGTCAGATTCGAACGACCCGAGCCTGAGCTCGCTGAGGCCCGGCTCCTTTACAGCCCTAAGGCAAAGAGGGCGGCTTTAGAGAGAGAGAGAGAGGGTGAGGAGAAGAAAAAAGAGAAAAAATGATTAGCTGAACCCATGCATAGTTTAGCTGCTCTAAATTTTTTACAGTTAAAATAGGCACGGGACCAGCTGAGCCCCGTCAAATTTATATTTTT
>NW_018237328.1:0-341 GCF_001263595.1 Phalaenopsis equestris | reverse complement strand
GTATATATCGCACCATGTACACAAGAAATTGAGATGAATGCATTACAAACTTTCAAGTAACAGAAAGCAAAAAAAACATGAATTTGCAGATCCTCAAGTGCCATCATCCATGGTGCTTAACAGCCATAGCAAATTAGCATAAAAGGACAACGCAGAGACAAGCTAATTAAAATGCTACAATAGTTTGTTTTTTTTTTTTTTATTTTGTTTTTTTTTTAATGTATAGCTCCCAACAGGTTAAGGCTATTTTATGTTTCTTCTTTGAAGGAAGAGGCAGCAAGATATTTGATATAGCTAGTTATGATTTCTTTTATCAAGATACAAGAATTCCTGAAAAAAAA
>NW_018237327.1:0-311 GCF_001263595.1 Phalaenopsis equestris | reverse complement strand
TTCACTAAAATAATTTCAGTAAATCAAAGAAAAATTTGAAAAATATAATTTTTTTTTTCCTGAGTTCTCTGACCTTAGGGAGATTTTTCAAAAATATACAACTTAATTTTCACCACTTAAAATATTTTATTTTTATTAAATAGCCCAGAATTTAAAATAATTCTAATAAATCACAAGAAATTCAAAAAATTATTAAATTTGATCCAAAGGCTTCTCTAGTCTAGCTCTACCTCTAGTAAAAGTTCCAAGGGATTATAATTTACCTTGGTTAAGTTTGGAATTTTCTTTGGAAAATCCTTTTTTTGCATGAA
>NW_018237326.1:0-1027 GCF_001263595.1 Phalaenopsis equestris | reverse complement strand
GAGGCGAGGTGTGGCGAAAATGAGCAAGGATGAATAAGGAGGAGCCCCTTTTCTGATCAATTTCTGCCCCAAATAGAGCTAAGAGTTGGTTCTACAATAGGTGCATCCAGAAACTCTTCAAAAGATGTTAAAATTCATCAAATCTTCTAGAAATTGGGTCTGAACCAACATTAGCACCGTCAGAGCCCATTCTGGCGCCATCAGCGCCAGTGTCCTGTATTTAATTTTACTGCTCTCTGTCAAATGAAACAGTTGACACTGCTTGTGGAGCTGTTTGCGCTAAGTGAAATCCATTAGCCATTTCGTGAGTCTGCGCCGTTGGCGCTGCTCCTTGCACCGTCAGCGCTGAGTATTTCTTCACAAAGGTCATTTTTTACTCCAAATTCTATCCTTTTTTCTTCCTTTTTGCTTGAAGTCCTAAAAATAAACAACCTGCAAGAAAACATAAAATTACCTTCCATTAAGTCATAATATCACCAAAAATGAGTTTAAGATATGGGTCTAAAAATGCATATATTTTTGGTGTATCAGGGATCCACTATCCCAAATAATTTTCATACTTGTCATTGTTACTTGTCTAGAATTCTAGATTAAACTCTACTGACCCAGAGCTACTCTAGGTACCAGCACAGACCAAATATAGTCGTTTCTCATCTCCTGTATGCTGATGATATCATTATGTTCTCTAGTGCTAACTAGAACTCTGTTAAAAAAGTATATCAGGGCTTTCAGATGTTCCAATCTCACTCTGGGATTATTTTAAATCCTAAAAAGTGCCAACTGATTTTCAATAAAAATCTTCTCCCAACTGTAAGGAATGGGTATCACACAACACTGGGTTCTCTTATGCCCAACTCCTCATTAAATACCTAGGAGTTCCCCTTCTCACTAGCAGATCCAATCAAATTCAATTTTATGAGGTTCTTGATAAGATTACCTCCTAAATTTCAAGTTGGACCCAGTCCTTCCTCTCCAATGGTGGTAGAGTCACGCTACTAAAAAGTATACTTACAACCTTTCCCTCTTA
>NW_018237325.1:334810-335129 GCF_001263595.1 Phalaenopsis equestris | reverse complement strand
TAATCAAGCATGATTTGTAAGTTTTCTTCACAAACGGTGAAACCGAGCTTGAATTTAAAAAAAATGGCCTATACCTTTGTCCAAGAGGTGTGGCCTCAATTGGATGCTTGTGAAATGTTTGTTGAGGTCCAACGAAGCTTCTATAAGCACCAATTGGAGTTCCTTTGAGTTTTGTTTAGAAATCCCAAAAATGGGGTTAGGCCTTATCCTCCACAACAAATGAGAGCTTGGGGGAGGGGGGTTTGATGGGAAAGCTTCTTCTTTAGGCCTTGTGAAGGTGTGTGCAAGGTTAATTTGATTTTGGTGGAGTTTGGAGTAG
>NW_018237325.1:331827-333337 GCF_001263595.1 Phalaenopsis equestris | reverse complement strand
GAACTTTTGCTTTTCAAAGAATGTCTTTCAGATTATGTAATGCACCTACAACATTCCAAAGATGTATGATGTCTATATTTAGTAAGCTAATTGATGATGGATTGAAAGTATTTATGGATGATTTCTCTTTATTTGGAACATCATTTGATGCATGCTTAAATTATCCTGAAAAAGTTTTGGAGTTATGTGAAAGAACTAATTTAGTTATAAATTGGGAGAAATGTCAATTTATTGTTGCAGGAGGAATTGTGTTAGGGCATAAAATTTCAGAAAATTGTATGGATGCTGACCATACAAAAATTCAATTTATATCTAGATTAACACCTCCTACTAATGTGAGAGAGGTTAGGAGTTTTCTTGGACATGTTAGTTTTTACAGGCTTTTTATTAAAGATTTTTAAAAATTTACTAAACCTCTATGCCAACTTTTAGAAAGGACAAGAAATTTGAATTTACTGAAAATTATTTAAATGCCTTTGAGTTATTAAAAGAAAAATTAATCACCCCCTATTATAGTTTCACATAAGTGGGAGAAACCATTTGAACTGATGTGCGATGCTAGTGATTATGCTATTGGAGCAGTTCTTGGACAAAGGTATGAAAAGATTTTTAAAGTTATATACTATGCTAGTAAAACTCTTAAAGATGCTTAAATTTGTTATACTGTTCATTAAAAAAGAGTTACTGGCTACTGTGTATGCTTTAAAACTTTAGATAAATTTTGATCTTATTTAATTGGGACTAAATGTGTTGTGCATACTGATCACTCTGCTATTAAATATCTGATGCAAAAGAAGGATGCTAAACCAAGGATAATTAGCTGGATACTTTTGATGCAAGAATTTGATCTTATGGCTATTGATAGAAAGGGAACTGATAATCAAATTGCTCATCATTGGTCGAGATTAAAAAATCATGAATTATCTGACACCAACAATGAAATTACAGATAATTTCCCTGATGAACAACTTTATTATATTAATGAGTGGAAAATACCATGGTATGCTGATAATGTTAACTATATTGTAAGTGATATTTTGCCACCCGTGCTGACATTGCGACAGCAAAGAAAATTCATTCATGATGCAAAAGCATATTTTTGGGATGAGCTAATTTATATAAGCAATGTAAGGATCTGAGCAAATCATTCAGAAATGTCATGATTCTTAATTTGGAGGACATTTTGGGATTGATAAAACTGCTTATAAAATTTTACAAGTTGGATTCTATTGGCCTACTATCTTTAAAGATTTTTACAGATACATAAAAACTTGTGATCACGAGTAGGAAATATATCTAGAAGAAATGAAATGCCTCTGAACTTCATGTTAGAAGTTGAGATCTTTGATGTTTGGGGATTAGATTTCATGGGACCATTTATTCCTTCATCTGGGAACTTATAAATATTAATTGCAGTATACTACATTTCAAAGTGAATTGAAGCATATGCTTTACCTCGTTGTGACGCTACAAGTGTTTCAGGATTTTTAATGAAAAATATTTTCACTAA
>NW_018237325.1:322835-331817 GCF_001263595.1 Phalaenopsis equestris | reverse complement strand
TTATCACTGACGGAGGATCCCATTTTAGGAATAAATACATTCAGAGATTGGCATAAAAGTTTAATATTATTCATAGAATCTCTACTACCTATCACCCTCAAAAAAGTGGGTTAGCTGAAGTTTCTAATAGAGAGATAAAATAAATACTTGAAAAGACTGTAAAGCCTAGTAGAGTAGATTGGTCCACTAGACTGGACACAACATTATGGGTTCACAGGAATGCTTATAAAACTTCTATTGGAATGACTCCTTACAGACTAATTTTTGGAATGACTTGTCACTTACTAGTAGAATTGGAGCATAAAGCATATTGAGCGTATTGGGAGCATATTGGGCAATTAAAGAATTCAATTATAATTTGAATGATGCTGGTAAGAAGAGATTGTTACAATTGAATGAATTAGAAGAATGAAGATATGAATCTTATGATAATGACACAATTTATAAGGAGAAACTAAAGTTATGGGATGATCAAAAGATTAACCAGAAGAACTTGGAACCAGATCAAGAAGTTTTGCTTTACAATACAAGGCTGAAGTTATTCCTTGAGAAATTGAAGTCTCATGGGTTAGGACCCTTTGCTCTGACTCAAGTTTATACTTACGGAGCTGTTGAAATTAAAGATCAAAAGACTGGAAATAGATTTAAAGTAAATGAACACAGACTAAAATCATATTTTGAGGGTAAAAGACCGAATATTAAAGAGGTTTTAATGATCAGTCAACCTGAATAAAATCTGAATAGGTCAGCCTGACGACGTTAAACCAAACGCTTTATGTGAGACAACCCATATTTATGTTTATTTTTATTGCAATTATAGTAGTTTTATTTGAAATTATTTTTAGTTTGTGGTAGTATTGACCTCTACAACTCATATTTACTCTTGAATCATCATAAAAATTGTATCAATAGAAAAAAAATTGGAACGCATTCGGACTAAATCGAAACTGTGCAGTTTTTGCCTTGGGCGCCGACGGTGCCATCGACGTCGCCGAACGCGGGTTTTTTTCGAGACTCCAGGCAATAAATTCTAAAGGCTGTCGATGGCGAGACCGACAGAATGACAGTTTTTGAAGTTTGAAATGACGGTTTTTGGCAGTTTTAGGCAGGAGTTACTCCATATAAACTTCAAAATTCTATTTATAAGTTCATATTTCCCCAAAAACGAATTGAAACTCCACTAAATTTATCTCTATGGCGTCCAATTCCCCTGAAAACCATAGATTGAGAGTGTTCAAGCGGAGAAAGTTCTAAGTGCTGAGGCACAGCGAATCTTAAAGAAAGTGTTGATAATCAAAAGATTAATAAAGAAAAGAGGATTCCTAAATCAAGGATTGAATAATCCTTCGACGACAATTGAAGAGATGATTGTGCAACGAAGATGAGAAGTGTTGTGCTACACTACAGCTGTTGTAGTTGTTCCTATGGTAAAGGAGTTTTACGTTAATTTGCATGGAATCAACCAGGGAGACGTCTATGTGCGAGGTAGATGGATAACTTTTACTCCTGCACGGATCAATTAGTTATATGTGATCTAGAATGTTCCTATCTGCCATTATTCCAACTTCTTCCCGACAAGAAACCTGATGAATGAAATCTACCAATTTTTAACGGACAAAACTATAGACTGGGAAATGAGAGAAAATGGGTATGTTAGTTTTTCTGCGACACTTCTAAACCCCATTTCAAAACACTGACACTTCTTCATTTCTGTAAAACTATTGCCGACGATGAGGATCGGTAATGTTTCTAAGGAAAGTATTATTCTGAATAACTACATCCAAATGGGACTACCGATTGATATTGGATAGATAATTGTGAAGTCTGTTTTGGGCCTGATCTTTCATGGATCAACTTATGGGCTTGGAGATCCTTCCAAAATTTTCTTACTTTGCAGTCAGTTCCACGTATCTTACGAGATTTGGGAAAAGGTACTTCTACCATAGAAAGAAGCTTTTGGACCCAATTGAGAGATCCCCAGCCAATGAAGATGAAAATGATATGACTCTTATTGTAGATCAATCGTCTTATAATTCACTGCCTATTCAACCTTTAGTTTCGGACAAGACACTAGTGATCCTGCACAGAATCAAGAAATTGGAGAAAGAGGTATAAAATGTTATGAATGCAATTAACAATTTCTCTAATTTTTTCGATCATCTAGACTGGCGGATGAAAGAACTATTTGCTCACTGTGAACATATTGAAGATAGTTTGATACGATTGATGAGATTGATGAGAAAGATGAGAGATGAGATTGATAGAAGAGGACTCCACTAAAGAATTTCCATACTGACCATTCTATAACCTCTTCGTTCATGTTCAATCAATGGGTTATCTCAGAGGAGAAACGAGCACTTAATCAGAAGAGTGGTAGATTTTCCTTCCTACCTACACGTCTATGTGTGTAATTTTGTTTAAACTTTATGTTTGCTTTGCTTTATAATTTTTCTTTTTGATTTTAGTAAAGTTGAGATTGAGCATAGGATGTTTGTTTTCAGCTTTTTGAGTGTTGTGGCTTGAATTGTGCCGCCAAATTGATGTGTTAAGGTTGATAAAATTCCAAACTTAGGTGTGTTGTGAAACGAGTATTGTAACCCTTGGAATTTATATATAATTGTGATGTTTTGTGTTGTGAATGTTTATTTACGTTAGTACATCAATTAATCACTTAAATTTTATGTCTAAAATGATTGAACGGATGTCGTTGAGGCTTGAATATGATCGAAATCACAAAAATCTGGAAATTGAACCAATTCAATAGATCTCGCCGACGGCGCCCTCGACGCTGCCGACGGCGGACTTTTCCCGAGACTTAGGATATTAATTCAATAGAGCTCACTGATGGCGCCGAAGACCCCGCCGACGGTGAGATCCTGATAAAATACCTTTAACCGCGATTTTAACTAGTCAACTGCCACTATTCATCATCCCCTAAAACTTTGATCTACGGCTTGACTACGGCTTGAAGATCTTGGATTTGGGGGCAATTTCAAGACATTTAGACACTAGATTTAATCATCTCTTGGTAAGAGCTTCACTCCAAACTAAAAATATTTGATTTTCACCGAGAATTTCTTCCACATTGAGAAGTCCCAAAAAATTTGAGAATGTGGAGAAAATATTGGGAAGAAATTCATGGAATTTAGTTTTGAACTCTTAAAGTCACTCTTAGAAGCGATTATTTGCATATTTGAAGTATATTTTGGAATTTTTCTATAATTTTGATTAGATTGAAATGGCTTCCGCAACAAGAAAGGCGACTTGGGTTTGACGAGTCTCGCTTCATCAATGCGAAGGCTCAATCGAGGTTTACTTCAATATTTGAAGGGAAGAAATGTATACAAGATCGAGTTTTGAGAGTCCGGGAGGTGGGAAAACTTCTGTTATACCACAAATAAGGCTGCTGCTAAAATTGTGAAACAATTTTATGCCAATGTGTTCTATTCTGAGGACGAAATCATTCAAGTGCAGAGATTTTCTGTTAAATTTAGTGTCGCCCACATTAACTCCTTTTATGAAGTCCGAGACTCCTATAACTACCATTATAAAACCTTCAGTATGATGGAAGGCCTGCTGAAAGATGTGATCAACTTTCTCACTGATGGAAAAGGGACGAACGTGGAAGATTAAACAATGAGAACAGGTAAATTTTTCTGCTTCCATGTTGAATGCCACATCTAAAGCATGACACTATTTTTTTTCCTCTACTCTATTACCTACTTACTACTTATCACCATAGTGAAACAAGAGATAGATCTATTCTAAATTTCTGTATTCAGAATAATAGAAATATAAATGGGGCGAGAATTACTTTTAAGAATATATTGACCACGGCAAGGAGTGAAACAAGTGGAGGTCTGAAACATCCTAGCCTCATTTATGCACTTTGCCAACTTTCTGGAGTGGAAGCTGGAGATGATGAGGAATGGGTTTACCCTATGAAACCCATTAGTATAGCTAATTTGAAGACATATGAATTCTATAAAAAATGGAGAACTGGGAGTAGGAATCAAGAAACTTCTACTAGTAGGAATATCCCCACTACTAGTTACGACCTTCCTTCTTCTAGTTCCCCTACCCTGACTGATTTAATGAATGAGTTGACCTTGCAACGAAAGAGTATAGGGCTAATAAATGAAAGAATTGGGGGTTTAGAGTGTAGACATGATTATGATAGTGAGTACCTACAATGGCATTCGGACTTTGAGATAACTTAGCTCAGGCCCGACACTATAGAGGTGAGCCAGTTGTTACTTTTCTCGAATGCCCCTGATATACTCAGTATCAACCCAATCCACCTGCTGACCAAGGAGACAAAGACATAGTTTGGGATTTTGACATATGATAGTAGTTGATGTACTTTTACTTTTATTTTTGTAATTTTTTGTAATAGAGATAGATGTTTGTGTGTTTGTACTTTTATTTTTATTTTTATGTTGCAATTGAAAAATTTTTCATTATTGTTATAATTGTTTAGTTGTGATAGTTGTACTTTGTAAAATTGTAATGTCATGTTTTTTTTATTTTACATTTTAATTGTAATTATTTTTTGTTTAATATTGTGGATGTGTTAGTGAAATATTGTGTTTGTATTGTTCAAATTCTCTGATGATTTATATGTATAGAAAACTCCTAATGTTACAGACCGTGTGAAGTACAAATTTTGAGAAGGACTGCAAAAACTTCAGAATGATGAAAATACCTAAAATACTGATGTATAATTTTTATTTGGAATTTTTCTTTCTACTTATATCATTCCATATTGAAAAATTTAAGTTTGGGGGAAGGAAGAAAAAGATTAACTATTAGATGTTCCCAATTTAAGTATTTTCAAAAATTATTAATATGATTTTATGTAGTGAATTTAATTCAGAGAACTATATTTTGTAGATATTTAAATATTATGGTGGATTTAAAGGAATATTTTGGTAATGAAAATTAATTTTGTAGATTAAGATATTTAGTATAAGAGAATAAGGCTATAGTTAACTATTTAAAGTAAAGGAAACTATATTTTGAAGTATTAAGAATCTTGGAAATTCATTTGAGAAAAAAAGATTGGGGCTATAAGGTAAAGGAATGCTTTGAGTTTCAAAGTTAGGAAAGAAAAGGCGATGTTCAAAATTATTAAAGGCTATCATGATATAGTAATCCTTACTTGAAAAAGAAAAAAGAAAGGATTGACAACAATCCCTGAAAAGAAAAGAAAAATATATAGGATTGAAAGCAATCCAAATGAAAAAGAGAAAAGAAAAGAAAGTGAGGAGAAGCTTGAGTAGATGCCTAATCAAAAATTGGCTTCACTTGAATCAACTTAAGGAGCTTCATTACATTTCTTATATTTATGGATTAGCATCTTTTACTAGTAGTGTTCTCATGAAGTTCCTATTATTTGAATATTCTAAGTGACATAATATTACAACATATAGTCATTCTTGAAATGAATAAAAAACTAGAACTCTTAAACTTGATGACCAAATAATCTTGTACCTACAGAGTTAATTTAATTACTTGAATTTCTTCTAAAAATCTCCCTATGGTATTTACTTAATTCAAACTTATAGTTATTATGAATTAAGACTTTACTACAATAGATCATATGTTTTATGTAGTACTAAAATTACTCGAGGACAAGTAATAGTTAAATTTGGGGGATTTTTACCAAAGGAAAATATGTTGAGATTTTCATACCTATTTTACACTGATTTTGATGATATTACACTTCAAAGAAAGGTATTTTGAGATTTTGTTGTAGATATGATGAATTATTGTCATTGGAAAAAAAAGATGCAAAAAGGAACAAATTTGGAGCAAAAAGGACCAAAATATGAAGATTTGAACTAGGGCGCCAAAGGCGAGATTTTCCTGAGAGTCCTGACAAATATTTTAGAAGGCCCGCTGACTGCGCCCTCGAGGCCGCCAATGGTAAGATTGGCGGTTAGTTCAAAAGGTGTATTGAATGTGGATGATTTTTGAAGGGCTGCTTAGGCAACTCTTGGGAAAACTCTTCTACAACTTTAAAAGAAGATTTTGGGCGAAAATTGAGAGGGAGTTGCAGGTATTAGGATAATGTATAGAGTGTGTTGTGTGTAGAGTGTTTAATTTATGGTTAGATTGTGAGGAACTCTTCGAGAGATTGTAAGAGTGGAGGGAAAGTTAGAGATTTCTTCCTCCTTACCGCTTCGAGGAAGAATTTTGTGTGCTGTGAAAAAAGGAAGAGATTCAGAGGAACTTCGAAGAGTTTGCTTGGGGAGGAATTAAAGATAAGTGTTATTTACTTGTTGTAGTTTGTATGACTTTGCTTTTATATGTAAATTTTGTGTTTTGTCGTATCTTCCCCATGAGTTCTGAGTAGTTTTCCTTGTCTTCCTCCTTGCCTTGAGATTTTTTAAAATGGGCATTGGAATTGGTTGAGGACTGAAAATGTAAAGAAGTTGTGATGATCTTTTCACTTTGATCTTAATTTACTTTCAATCTGGCCAATTGATTTGTTAAAATATGTTGAGTATTATAACTAAAGTGAAGATTACATCCAAGATTCAGGGAGGTCAAAGCCCTTGGAAGTTGGGTGCAAATAAATAAGAAAATAAAACTATCGGGTGTAGAATTGGAGATTTTAGAGTGACAAACTAAAATCCTCATTTTTTTCCTATCGTTTAGGTGTTGATATGTAGATGTTAGCCCTTAGGTGAGGAGAACGTGGGAGTTCAGAAGTGAGAGCCGGTATCCTCCCTGCCTAGTCGTCGATTTAGTAACCAAGTATAGGATTAGTCAATGTTCTTTATTCCTGGACCAAAGGGTAAAGAATAGGTATGCTCCTATTTCGCACAATCCAATTTGAACAGATTCACTTTATCCATTCACTTTAATTTCTTGATAAGGAGAAGAATGCTTTCTAATATATTGAATTTCACATTAGAAACTTTATTATTAAAATTACTTATTTATTTCAATTGCCTATTAGTGAAAGATAAGTAATTTGAATTATATTATTGTGATTAAGTATTACTTTTCGAAAATCTTAGTTCGTAGCCTCTAATATTACTCCCCGTGGGATCGATATCTAGGACTCCATTAGAGCCCTGTATTACTCGAGCGATACGTATACTTGAGTTGATAAGTATGACTTTACCATTATTGAATATTTTATATATACATCTTTATTAAATCTATAATCTTTGTCAAGTTTTTGGTGTAGTTGCTGAGGAATTAAATCTTCTTGCAGCAGTATTAAATACTTATACTTTTAAGCATGTATAAAGTAACTGTCATGTTTTTGGTGTCGTTGCCGGGAGTAAACAAGAATCATAATTAGAGTAATGGACAAATTAGGACTATTAAGAAACTTTTATTGGAATTGTAACTTATTTTTATATTTAGTTAACTATTTTTCTGTGTACTGATTTCAATTGTATGCGTAAATTAAGACCTGAAAATCTTATACCCTACGATTCAAAATTAGAATGCACTGTTAGAAGAATTAGAAGACTAAGAAGAGAACCTGAAATTCTAAAATAATGAAAAACAATGTGAACAATCAAGGAATAGAAATAAAACACCAACCTAAACCTCTACGAGATTATGCAAATCCTACAGCAGATGAAATTCACTTATCTATCCAAAATCCTGATGTAGCTGCTAATTCATTTGAGTTTAAACGTGTTATTATCCAAATGGTACAAAATAATCAATTCAGAGGTACACCAAATGAAGATCCTAATTTACAGCTCACTAGTTTTTTAGAACTTTGTGCTACTTTTAAATATGACAGAGTTTTAAACGATGTTGTGAGACTTAGAATTTTTCTTTTTCACTTAGAGATAAGGCTAAGATGTGGTTAAATTTGTTAGCACCTGGATCTATTAAAACTTGGGGAGAACTTGGAGAACTTTCACACCACAAATTTCTATCCAAATATTTTCCTCTATCCAAAACTGCTAAACTTAAAAAGGACATAACATTATTTTGTCAAATTGATGGAGAGTCGATATATGAAGCTTGGGAAAGATTTAAGGATCTTCTTAGAAAGTTCCCTCATCATTCGTTACAAGATTGGTTGATAATTCAAAATTTTTATAATGAATTAGTGGGATCACTTAGATTGATTGTAGATGCTGCGACTGGTGGTTCTTTAATGTCAAAGTCTTTTGTTGAGGCTTATTCGTTAATAGAAAAGATAGCTACCAACAATTTTCAATGGCCTTCTAAAAGGGTAAATCCTAAAGGAATAGCTAGTGTCCACGATTTTGATGCAATATCTATGTTAGCTTCACAGATTGCTACAATGCTGCAATATCAAAGAAATTAGATCATTATGAAAAGTGGATACAGAAAAAGAAAAGGATCACGAATACCTACAGCAACGCAACATCTCAGAAGTCAACCATGTCGGTCTTATAATTACTGTGGAGAAACCTCCACCACCGTTTCCTCAAAGATTGAAGCAGCACAAACAGAATAAATAATTTTTCATGTTTTAGAAATTCTTAAAGAATTAACGGTAAATATTCCTTTTGTAGAAGCTTGAGAGCAAATGCCCAATTATGTGAAGTTTATGAAAGACATTTTTAACAACAATAGAAAGTTCACTGATAATGAGACTGTTGCACTTAGCGTAGAGTGTAGTGAAATTATTCAGAAAAAGCTTCCAGAAAAATTTAAGGAACCAAGTACTTTCACTATACCGTGTGCTATCGGTGAAAAATTTTATGGAATAGCTTTATGTGATTTTGGAGCCAGCATTAATCTTATGCCTCTATCAATCTTCAAAAGATTAAGATTAAGAGAATTCTCACCTAATGCTCACCTATTTCTGTATCTCTTCAGTTAGCGGATCGTTCAGTTACTTATCCTAAGGCAGTTATAGAAGATATGTTAGTAAAAGTTGATAAAGTTATCTTTCTTAATTTATCTTTCCTGTGGATTTTATTATTTTAGATATGGAGGAATATAAAGAAATACCTATCATTTTAGGGAGGC
>NW_018237325.1:321290-322762 GCF_001263595.1 Phalaenopsis equestris | reverse complement strand
GAGAGTTGGAGAATTAACTATGAGAGTTAATGATCAAGAAGTAACTTTTAATATTGTGAAATCTATGAAATACCCTGCTGTTGAAAGAGGTAATGAATATTTTTGCATGGAAATTAGTGAAAATCTAATGAAAAAGCATTTTAAAGAACATTTTGAAGAGAAAGAACAATTTGAAGATAGTGATGAAGTTATTTTGGATGAAATACAAAATGAAGAATTAGATTATGTTCAGGGAAGATTTGAGATGCTGGATATTATATGAAATGCTGATAAGAATCTAGTTCTGTCAATTATAAAACCATCTGAACTTGAGTTGAAAATATTGCCTAACCACTAGAAGTATTTGTTTATGGGAAATTCATCTACACTACCTGTTATTATATCTTTAAAAATAAATGATTTGCAAGAGCAAAGAGTTTTGGTTATATTAAAAAGATAAAAGAAAGCTTTTAGTTTGACCGTCCTTCAATCTGTATGCTTTGTATGCACAGAACTATACTAGATGAACAATAAAAACCAAGAGTTGATCCACAAAGTAGATTAAATCCAATGATGAAAGAAGTAGTTAACAAGAAAATTTTGAAATTGTTAGACATAGAATTATATATCCTATTTCAGATAGTGCTTGAGTAAGTCCAATTCATTGTGTTCCTAAGAAAGGAGGAGTGACTATTGAAACAAAACAGAATAATGAATTAATACCTATCAGAAAAGTTACTGGGTGGCGTATTTGCATTGATTATAGAAAATTAAACATTGCCACTAGGAAAGATCACTTCCCTTTATAATTTTTAGTATAAATAGTAGATAGACTTGCTGGGCACAAATATTTTTGTTTTCTAGATGGATATATCAGTTACCATCAAATTCCTATTGCTCCTGAGGATCAAGAAAAGACAACATTTACTAGTCCCTTTTGAACTTTTGCTTTTCGAAGAATGCCTTTTGGATTATGTAATGCACCTGCAACATTCCAAAGATGTATGAAGTCTATATTTAATAAGCTAATTGATGATGGATTGAAAGTATTTATGGATGATTTATCTTTCTTTGGAACATCAATTGATGCATGCTTAAATTATCTTGAAAAAGTTTCAGAGTTATGCGAAAGAACTAATTTAGTTCTAAATTGGGAGAAATGTCAATTTATGGTTGTAGGAGGAATTGTGTTAGGGCATAAAATTTCAGAAAATTGAATGGAAGCAAACCTATATCTAATTCAAGTTATATCTAAATTAACGCCTCCTACTAATGTAAGAGAGGTTAGGAGTTTTCTTGGATATGTTAGTTTTTACAGGCGTTTTATTACAGTTTTTTCAAAAATTACTAAACCTCTATGCCAATTTTTACAAAAGGACAAGAAATTTGAATTTAATTAAAAATTTTTTAAATGCCTTTGAGTTATTAAAAGAAAAACTAATCACAGCCCCTATTATAGTTTCACCTAACTGGGTCACCTAACTGGGAGAAAG
>NW_018237325.1:314563-321226 GCF_001263595.1 Phalaenopsis equestris | reverse complement strand
CTTGGACAAAGGTATGAAAATGTATGAAAATATTTTTAAAGTTATGTACTACGCTAGTAAAACTCTTAATGATGCTCAAATTAAAAATACTGTTCATGAAAAAGAGTTACTAACTATTGTGTATGCTTTAGACAAATTTAGATCTTATTTAATTGGGATTAAATGTGTTGTGCACACTGATCACTCTGCTATTAAATATCTGATGCAAAAGAAGGATGTTAAACCAAGGTTAATTAGATGGATACTTTTGATGCAATATTTTGATCTTACGATTAATGATAGAAAGGGAACTGATAATCAAATTGCTGATCATTTATTGAGATTAGTGAATTATCTGACACCAACATCAACATTGAAATTACAGATAATTTCCCTGATGAACAACTTTATAATATTAATGAGTAGAAAATACCATGGTATGCTGATATTTTTAATTATATTGTAAGTGAAATTTTGCCACCTTTGCTGACATTGCAACAACAAAGAACATTCATTCATTATGCGAAAGCATATTTTTGGGATGAACCTAATTTATATAAACAATGTAAGGATCTTATTATGAGAAGATGTGTACCTTATGAAGAAACTGAGCTAATGATTCAAAAATTTCATTATTCTTAATTTGTAGGGCATTTTGGGATTGATAAAACTGCTTATAAAATTTTACAAGCTGCATTCTATTGGCCTACTATCTTTAGAGATGTTTACAGATACATAAAAACTTGTGATCGATGCCAATGAGAAGGCAATATATCTAGAATAAATGAAATGCCTCTGAATTTCATGTTAAAAGTTGAGATCTTTGATGTTTGAGGATTAGATTTCATGGGACCATTTATTCCTTCATCTGGGAACTTATACATATTAATTGCAGTAGACTGCGTTTCAAAGTGGATTAAAGCACAAACTTTACCTTGTTGTGACGCTAAAAGTGTTTCAGGATTTTTAATGAAAAATATTTTCACTAGATACGGAATGGCGAGAATGATTATCACTAACGGAGGATCCCATTTTAGGAATAAATACATTAAAAGATTGGCATAAAAGTTTAGGACAGAAAAGTTTAATATTATTCATAGAATCTCTACTACCTATCACCCTCAAACAAGTGGGTTAGCTGAAGTTTCTAATAAAGAGATAAAACAAATACTTAAAAAGACTGTAAACCCTAGTAGAGTAGATTGGTCCACTTTACTGGATACCGCATTATGGGCTTACAAGACTGCTTATAAAACTCTTATTGGAATGACTCCTTATAGGCTGATTTTTAGAAAGACTTGTCACTTAATAGTAGAATTGGAGTATAAAGCATATTGGGTAATTAAAAAAATGTAATTATAATTTGAAAGATGTTGGTGACAAGAGATTGTTACAATTGAATGAATTGGAAGAATTAAGAAATGAATCTTATGATAATGACAGAATTTATAAAGAGAAACTAAAGTTATGGCATGATTAAAAGATTAACTAGAAGAACTTTGAATCAGGACAAGAAGTTTTGATTTATAATACAAGGCTGAAGTTTTTCCCTGAGAAGTTGAAGTCTCGTTGGTTAGGACCCCTTACTCTGACTCAAGTTTATACTTACAAAGCTGTTGAAATTGAAGATCAAAAGACTGTGAATATATTTAAAGTAAATGGACACAGATTAAAATCATATTTTGAGGGTAAAAGACCAAACTTTAAAGAGGTTTTAATGATCAGTCAACCTGAATAATACCTGAATAGGGCAAGCTGACGACGTTAAACTAAGCGCTTTATTGGAGGCAACCCATAATTATCTTTATTTTTATTGCGATTATAGTAGTTTTATTTGAAATTATCATTAATTTTAAATAGTATTGAACTCTTCTACACTGCCGACAGTGAGACCAGCGGGATGGCGGTTTCTGAATTTTGAAATGACAGCTTTTGGCAATTTTAGGCAAGTTACTCCTTTTAAACTTCAAAATTCTATTCCTAAGTTCATATTTCCCCAAAAATGAATTGAAACTCCACTAAATTCATCCCTATGGCGTCCAATCCCCCCTGAAAACCATAGATTGAGAGTGTTTCATAGGAGAATTTTCAATAGTGCTGAGGCGCAACGAATCTTCAATAAAGAGTTAACAAAGAAAAGATTAATAAAGAAAAGAGGATTCATCAATCATGGATTGATTAATCCTTTGACGACAATAGAAGAGATGATTGTGCGACGAAGATGAGAAGTTTTGTGCTACACTACAACCGTCGTAGTTGTTCCTATGGTGAAGGAGTTTTATGCAAATTTGCATTTTATGCAAGTTTTATGCAAATTTGCATGGAATCAACCATGGAGTCATCTATGTGCGAGGTAGATGGATAACTTTTACTCTTGCATGGATCAATGAGGTATGTATGATCTAGAATGTTCCTGTCTACCATTATTCTAACTTCATCCCGACAAGAAACCTGATGAATGAAATCTACCAATATTTAACGGACGAAACTGTAGATTGGGAAATGAGAGAAAATGGGTATGTTAGTTTTTCTACAACACTTCTAAACCCCATTTTGAAACACTAGCACTTCTTCATTTTTGTAAAACTTTTGCCGACGATGAGGATCGGTAAAGTTTCTAAGGAAAGTGTTATTCTGAATTACTACATCCAAATGAGACCCCCGATCGATATTTGATTGATAATTGTGAAGTCTCTTTTGGGCCTGATCATTCATGGATCAACTTATGGGCATGGATATCCTTCCAAATTTTTCTTACTTTACAGTTAGTTCCAAGTATCTTATGAGAAATGGGAAAAGGTACTTCTACCTTAGAAGCATTTGGACCCAACTGAGAGATTCCCAGCCAATGAAGATGAAAATGATATGACTAGTATTGTGGATCAATCATCTCAGAATTCACTGTCAATTCAACCTTTAGTTCCGGACAAGACACCAGTGATCCTGCGCAGAATCAAGAAATTGGAGAAAGAGGTACAAAATGTTATGAATGCAATTTATGAATAGGTACAAAATGTTATGAATGCAATTAACAATTTCTTTGATTTTTTTTATCATCTAGACTGGAGGATGAAAGAAAAAATTGCTCACTCTGAACTTATTTAAGATAGTTTGATAAGATTGATGAGGAAGATGAGATTGATAGAAGAGGACTCCATTGAAGAATTTTCATACCGACCCTTCTATAACCTCTTCGTTCATGTTCAATCAATGGGTGATCTTAAAGGAGAAACAAGCATTGAATCGGATGTGTAGTAGATTTACTTTGCTACTTATACATTTATGTGTGAATTTGGTTTAAACTTTATGTTTGCTTTGTTTGCTTTGCTTTAGAATTTTTCTTTGCTTTAGAATTTTTCTTTTAGATCTCAATATTGTTGAGATTGAGCATAGGATGTTTGTTTTCAGCATTTTGAGTTTTGTGGCTTGAATTGTGACGCTGAACTTAGGTGTGTTGTGAAATGTGTATTGTAACCCTTGAAATTTATATATAATTAGGATATTACTTAAATAAAGCTCGCGGACGGCGCCGAAGAACCCGCCTACGGTGAGATCCCAAAAAAATACCTTGAAAAAAAAACACCTTTAACCGCGATTTTGACCAGTCAACCGCCAATATTCATCATCCCCTTTCTCTTAAAAATGAAACTTTGATGTAAGGCTTGAAGATTTTGGATTTAAGGGTGATTTCAAGACATTTAGACACCGGATTTGATCATCTCTTAGTAAGAGCGATTTGATCATCTCTTGGATTTGATCATCTCTTAGTAAGAGCTTCACTCCAAGCTAAAAATATTTGATTTTTACCGTGAATTTCTTCCACAGTAAGAAGATTCGAAAATTTTGAGAATGTGAAGAAAATATTGGGAAGAGATTCAAAATATTGGAATGTGAAGAAAATATTGGGAAGAGATTCATGGAATTTAGTTTTGAACTCTTAAAGTCACTCTTAGAAGCCATTATTTGCATATTTGAAGTATATTTTGGAAATTTTCTGTACTTTTGATTAGATTGAAATAGCTCCGTGACAAAAGAGGCGACTTGAGTTTGACGAGCCTCGCTTCGTCAATGCGAAGGCTCAATCGAGGTTTACTTCAGTATTTGAAGGGAAGAAATGTATACAAGATCAAGTTTTTGAGAGTCCGTGAGGAGAAATTGAACGAGTTATTACTAAGCGGAGGTGGGAAAACTTCTGTTATACCACCAATAAGGTTGCTGCTAAAATTGAGAAATAAGTTTATGCCAATGTGTTCTATTCTGAGGACGGAATCATTCAAGTGCAAGGATTTTTTATTGAATTTAGTGCCGCCAGCATTAACTCCTTTTATAAAGTCCCAAACTCTTATAACTGTCATTATGAAACCTTAAGTATGATGGATTGCCCACTGAATGATGTGATAAACTTTCTCACTAATGGGAAAGGGACGTGTAAGATAAAGAAGTGAAAACGGGTAAATTATTCTGCTTCCATGTTGAATGCCACATCTAAAGCGTGGCTCTATTTTATTTCCTCTACTCTGTTACCTAGCTATCTCCAAAGTGAAGTAACAAGAGATAGAGTTATTCTGAATTTCTGTATTCAGAATAATAGAAATATAAATGTGGGGAGAATTATCTTTAAGAATATATTGAAAACGGCAATGAGTGAAAGAAGTGGAGGTCTAGGACATCCTGGCCTCATTTATGCACTTTACCAACTTTTTTGAGAGGAAGTTGGAGATGATGAGGAATGGGTTTACCCTATGAAACCCATTAGTAAAACTAATTTGAAGACATATGAATCCCAAGAAAAATGGAGAACTGGGAGTAGGAGTCAAGAAACTTCTACTTATACGGATATCCCCACTACTAGTTATGACCTTCCTTCTTCTAGTTCCCCTACCCTGACTGATTTAATGAATGAGTTGACCTTGCAGCGAAATAGTATAGAGCTAATAAATGAAAGAATTGGGGGTTTAGAACGTAGACATTATTATTATAGTGAGTACCTATAGAGGCATTCAGACTTTGAGATAACTTACTACGAAGCTCAGGCCCGACACTACATAGGTGAGCCAGATGTTAGTTTTCCTGAATGCCCCCGACATACTCAGTATCAGCCCAATCCACTTGCTGACCAAGTAGACAAAGACATTGTTTAGGATTTTGACATATGATAGTAGTTGATGTACTTTTACTTTTATTTTTGTAATTTTTTATAATAGAGATAGATGTTTGTGTGTTTGTACTTTCATTTTTATTTTTATGTTACAATTGGATAATTTTTAATTATTGTTATAATTATTTAGTGTGATAGTTATACTTTGTAAAACTTTAATGTCATGTGATTTTTATTTTGCATTTTAATTGTAATTGTTTTTTGTTTAGTATTGTGGATGTGTTAGTGAAATATTGTGTTTGTATTGTTTAGTTTTGTACTTATTTCAAAATTTCATTACTCAGCAAATTCTCTAGTGGTTTATATGTATAGAAAGCTCCTAATGTTACAGACCAGGTGAAGTACAAATTTTGAGAAGGACTGTAAAACCTTCAGAATGATGAAAATGACTAAAATATTGAGGTATGATCTATATTTAAAATTTTTCTTTCCACCTGTATCATTCCATATTGAAAAATTTAAGTTTGGGGGAGGGAAGAAAAAGGGGAGGGAAGAAAAAGGGAGGGAAGAAAAAGATTAACTATTATATGTTCCCAATTTAAATATTTTTAAAAATTATTAATCTGATTTTGTGTAGTGAATTTAATTCAGAGAATTATATTTTAAATATTATGCTAGATTTAAAGGAATATTTTTGTAATGAAAATAAATTTTGTAGATTAAGATATTTAATATAAGAGAATAAGGTTATAGTTAACTGTTTAAAGTAAAAGAAACTATATTTTGAAGTATTAAGAATCTTGGAATTTGAGAAGAAGAGATTGGGGCTATAAGGTAAAGGAATTCTTTGAGTTTAAAATTTAGGGAAAAAAAGGTGATTCTCAAAATCATTAAAGACTATCCAGATATAGTAATCCTCACTTGAAAAGGAAAAATAAAGGATTCACTAAAATCCCTGAAAGGAAAGAAAATTATATAGGATTGAAAGCAATCCAAATAAAAAAGAGAAAAGAAAAGAAAGTGAGGAGATGCCTAATAAAAAATCTCACTATGGTATTTACTTAATTCAAACTTATAGTATTTTTGAATTAAAACTTTACTACAAGAGGTCATAACTTTTATGTTGTACTACAATTACTTGAGGACAAGTAATAGTTATGTTTTGGGGATTTTGATCAAAGGAAAATATGTTGAGATTTTCATACCTATTTTACACTGATTTTGATGATATTTCACTTTAAAGAAAGGTATTTTTGATGTTTTGTTGCAGGTATGATGAATTATTGTCATTGGAGCAAAAAGATACAAAAAGGAGTGAATTTTGAGTGAAAATGACCAAAATATGAAGATTTGAAGTAGGGCGTCGACGACGATATTTTCCCGAGAGTCCTAAAAAATATTTTAGAAGGCCCGCTGATGGCGCCCTTGAGGCCGCCGACGGCGAGATCGGCGGTTAATTCAAAAGTTGCATTGAATGTGGACGATTTTTGAAGGGATGCTTAGGAAACTCTTGAGAAAACTCTTCTACAACTTTTAAAGAAGATTTTGACCAAAAATTGAGAGAGAGTTGCAGGTATTGAAAGAGG
>NW_018237325.1:312605-314421 GCF_001263595.1 Phalaenopsis equestris | reverse complement strand
GTAAGAGTGGAGGGAAAGTGAGAGATTTCTTCCTCCTTGCCGCTTCAAAGAAGAATTTTGTGTACTGTAAAGAAATGAAGAGATTCAGAGGAACTTTGAGGAGTTTGCTTGGGGAGAAATTAGAGATAAGTGTTATTTACTTGTTGTAGTTTGTATGAATTTGCTTTTATATGTAAATTTTGAGTTTTGTTATATCTTCCCCATGAGTTTTTAGTAGTTTTCTCTGTCTTCCTACTTGTCTTAATATTTTTCTGAAATGGTGTTTGAATTGGTTGAGCCCTGAAAATGTAAAAAGGTTGTGATGATCTTTTCACTTCAATCTTAATTTACTTTCAATCTGGCCAATTGATTTGTTAAAATATGTTGAGTTTTACCACTAAAGTGAAGATTACATCCAAGATTCAGGGAGGTCAAAGCCCTTCAAATTTGGGTGCAAATAAATAGAAAAATAAAATTATCGGGCTTATAATTAGAGATTTTAGCGTGACCGACTAAAATCCTCAATTCGGTCTTATCATTTGAGTGCTGAAGTGTAGATGTTAGCCCTAAGGCGAGGGGAATGTGGGAGCTCCAAAGTGAGAGCCGGTATCCTCCCAAGCTAGCCGCAGATTCAGTAACCAGGCATAGGATTAGTCAATGTTCTTTATGCCTAGACCAAAGGGTAAAAAATAGGTATGCTCCTATTTGGCAAAATCCAATTTGAACTGATTCACTTTATCCATTCACTTTAACTTCTTGACAAGGAGAAGGATGCTTTCTTATATATTGAATTTCACATTGAAACTATTTTAGTAAAATTAGTTATTTAAGATTTATTAAAATTACTTATTTATTTTAATTGCCTATAAGTGACAGATAAGCAATTTGAATTATATTGTTGTGATTAAGTATTACTTTTCTAAAATCTTAGTTTATAGCCTCTAATATTACTCCATGTGGGATCGATATCTAGGACTCCATTAGAGCCTTGTATTACTTATACTTTTGTTGATAAGTGTGACTTTATCTTTATTGAATATTATATATACAAATCTTTATTGAATCTATAACCGTTGTCATGTTTTTGGTGCAATTGCTGAGGAATTAAATCTGAATTAAATAAATCTTCTAGCAGTAGTATTAAATACTTATATTTTTAAGCATATATAAAGCCGTTCTCAGTTCACACCCGCCGGAGTTGAAGAAGTGGAGCCGTTGGATGGTGCGTGTATCAGACGGATGACTAGGATTGTATTGGATGGGAGCTTGATACAGAAAACACTGGCTGAGTCAGTGGCTACGTGGATGGTAGCGTCCAGCTAGAGCGCGCCACGCAAGTCTTCGGAGTCGTCGCATGATGCCGTGGTGCCGCATGTTTAAGTAGGTAAATAGGGGTTTATTAAACTCAAAAAATGTCCCCTACCTTCAAAAATCTTTATCTTGGTGTAGAAAAATTAAAAAAATAAAATAAAAATATCATAGTTCTCAGTGAAGAGAGGAAAATAATGTGGAAATGGTTTGAAGTTTATTATATATATATATATATATAACAAAAGAGCAGCCATGGCTCCTTCTATGTTAAATATCAAAAGGGGAAATACAAGGGTTAGAGAGTTAAGAACTCTCCCAAAAACATAAATTGGAGATAAATAAGGGGAGCACAACCTTTCCCCAAAGGGTCTACTTCACATAATAATTACAAACATTTGATGTAGGGGAGTGCCAAATTATCTCCCTTCAGCAGAAACTTTAATTCAGGTGTAATTGACAGTCCAACAAAAGTTTGTTCAGTGTTTCTACCCTGGGAAGCAAGCCAATGATGGGCAGTTACACCTTC
>NW_018237325.1:307925-311910 GCF_001263595.1 Phalaenopsis equestris | reverse complement strand
AATAGGTGATCCAAGGTTTGCTCAGCAGCGCAGCAAAGTGGGCAGATTGAAGGCCCTCTCAGCCCTTTCATCTTTAGAATATCATCTGCAGGCAGTAAGGAATGCCAGAGTCTCCAGCAAAAGAAGGACATAGAGGGAGTTTGGGGTTTACCCCAAATGGCTTTACCCCAAGTCATCTGGTTCCAATTAATGAAATGCTAGTAAATGTAGGCTGAGAATTTCTGGGAGTAAGCCTGTTTAGTGATTATTTTGTCTTTGGGAATGGAAGAGATAGGAGTCTCCTTAACCCACCTCACATGTTCACTGGATAGAATAGTGTTCAGCAGCCTGCAGTTCCACTGATTTTCAGACCAAAAATCCCTGACAAGATACTGGGTGTTGGGATTGGGGTGGAGGCATTCAAGTTTCTCTCCATTACTGACCCAGTTGTCTAACCAAAAGTTGATATGCCCATCTCCTAGCTCCCAAATGAAGAGTTCCTCTGCTTTATTTCTGATTTTCAGCAGTTTTGTCCTTAGTTTGGAATCCCCTATCCTCTTAGATACCAAAGAGGGATGTAAAGATCTGCAATATTTCCCTTTTAGAAATCTAGCCCAAAGGCTATCCTGGGACCTGAATCTGATCCATAATTTGCAAAGATTTATGAAACCCAGGTGTTGGAAGTCTTTAAAGCCCAGCCCACCAGCTTGTAAACATTTGCATAATTTCTGCCAAGGGAGCCAGTGAAATTGCTTCCTTTGACCAGACCAAAGAAATTTGTTAAAAATCCTTCCAATGGAATTTTGAGTAACCTTTTGCATGGAGAACATTTGAAGGACATAGTAAGGCATTGCAGTGAGAATACTCTTCAAAACAGTGATCCTTCCACCAATAGAGAGGAAGGAGTTAGTCCAATGATCAAGTTGTGCTTTGATCTGAGATCAATGACATCTTGTTGTAAATGTATTTGTCTAGTTCTGCCTTTGAGTAGATGTATTCCAAGATATTTAATAGGGAGGTTCGCATAGCAGAAGCCAGTGTATTCAGAAATACAGTGCTTGAGCTGAGGTGTGGAGTTTTTATTAATAATAAATTGACATTTTTGCTTATTGAGTGCCATACCTGAGGTATGCTGAAAGTGGAGAAGGCAATTGTATATCCTCCTGACAGAATTATTGGCAGCATTGGAGAAAATAATAATGTCATCAGCATAAGCCAAATGGCTTATAAGGATATTAGATCTGTGATGGAAAGCCAGATGAGGTGAATTAGAAACCAGCCTATTCAATTGTCTTGAAAGATAGTCCAAAGCAAGTATAAAAATGGTTGGAGACAAGGGGTCTCCCTGTTTGATCCCCCTGGTAGCATTGAAGAAGCCATGACACTTGCCAATGATAAGAACTGAATGTGCATTACATCTAAGCCATCTGTGTATCAAACTAATAAAGTCTTCATTGAAGCCTATAGCAGAAAGAGGGTCAAGGATGAAATCCTAATTAATGGTATCATAGCCTTTGCTTATATCCAATTTGAAAATGACATTTCCTCCTCTACAATTACTGTTAAGATCTAGCAGGAGTTCCTGTGCAAGAAGGATGTTGTCAGTAATATTCCCCCCTTTAATAAAAGCCACTTGGTTGTCACTAATGAGATGTTGAAGGTGGGGTTGCAGCCTAAACACAATGATCTTGCTGATTATTTTGGAGATCACATTTGTTAGGCTGATTGGCCTGTAATCCCCCCAAGTTTTCCTATTTTGGTTCTTAGGTATCAAAGTGATGGTGGAGGCACTGAAATATTTAGGGGGGTCCACACTAAGAAAGAAGTTCTGGACAACAAGTATAATATCTTGTTTAGTCTTATCCCATGAGGCTTTATAAAAGGTAGATGTGTAGCCATCAAGTCCAGCAGTTTTGAGGCCATCAATAGAATATAAGGCTTGTTTAATCTCATCTTCTAAAGGGGTACTATTGAGATTTAAATTTTGAACATAATGCTGACACCTAGAGAACATCTCAGTTTCAATAGGATTTCTGAAATCCAGATCATTGGTGAACAACTTATGGAAATGTTGGACTGCATCATCAGCTATTTCATCAGCATTGATTAACTTGCTTCCATTGAGGTTGTTTATTTTTAAAATCATGTTACACTTCCTTCTATGGTTGATACAAGCATGTTAGTATCCAGTGTTTTTGTCCCCATCAGTAAATTTAGTGACAGCAGCTTTCTGTTGTAAGAAAAATTCATGGTATCTGATTTGTGCAAGCAGTCTCTTATTGGCATGATGAACTTCATATTCAGAGTTCCTCCCCATTAGTAGGCCTTCCTCCAAGTTTTGGACTTCATTTTGGATGGCCTCCAACTGTTCGTTCACATTACCAAATCTTTCCCAATTCCATTTTTTCAGATGAGAGGCTAAGTTCTTCTGATTAAGCCATATTCTGATCCAGGGGTCAACATGCAAGTTGGAATTCCAGCTATTTTCCACTACCTTAATGAAGTCAGGATGAAGAGTCCTCATATTCTGAAATCTAAAAGATGTATGTATTGGTCTAGCAGTATTCTGAATGGAAAAAAGGAGAGGTATGTGATCAGATCCAGCCATTGCAAGGTGAGTGACAGTGGAGAAAGGGAAGGTTTGAAACCAAAAAGAGTTTCCCAGCAGTCTATCCAATCTTTCCCATAAAGTGCCTCTTCTCCAAGTGAACTTAGGACCTTGAAATCCTAGATCAAAAAGACTAGCATCACTGATGAAATTGTTGAATTTGGATATTGGAGAGAGTAAAGGGGCTTTACCCCCTCTTTTTTCAGATGGAGAGGTGATACATATGATGTCACCCCCCAAAATCCAGAAAGAGTTAATATTTTGCCCCAAAGTCATTAGGTCATGCCACAATTCTTGCTGGTATCTGGGAAGGCTACTAGAATAGATGAAAGATGCAAATCTCATTTGTGCTCTAATAGCAAATTGAACATGGAGAAACTGATGATGGTTAACAAGTAAACTGCACTTTATTTCAGGTTTGACAAATAGCCAGATTTTATTAGTGGAATTAGAATAAAAAGTAAACTTGGAAAACTTGTTGATGATGTTATGAGGATATTTGGTGACCATAGGTTCAAGAATTGCAAAGCACCAAATCTTGTGAAGTTTGATGAGATGTCTTAATCTCAAAAGAGAAGAGGGGTGAGCCACTCCTCTAATGTTCCAACATAATATATTAATCATGGGAGCCTTAGCATTCCAAAGAGGAATACTAATCACTGATAGGAGAGAATTGAATAGAAGGTTGGGACCTGGACCTGGTTCTACCTCTATTATAAATACAGGTAGAGCCAGAATGAGTCTTAGCCTTCCCACCCTTCGAAGGAGAGTTTGTTCCTTGTAGCAGTTGCTGCACCTCAGATGTTTGCTTTTTCTTTTTTCTGGTTTTCTGAATTTTCCAATCTTCTTCTATGGCCTGTTGCAAATGTATGATATCAGCCTTAGCAAAGGTAGGAGTAACCTCAATAATATTAGAGCTTTTCATCACTTTCTTTTTCCTTGTTTTCTGTCTTCGCCTTTCAGCTTCCAAAGCCTGCTGCATATCCTGCATAACAGCTTCATAAGTATCATCCTCAAAGGACAAAGGATTTTCTGGAACACACTTCCCTTTTTTAGCAGGTGTTGGGGGAGGGGTGATAATTCTAACTTGAGGGGTGATAGCAGGTGTTATTCTAACTTCATTAGGTTCTACTTCATTAGGTTCTACCCTCACCACACAACCTGGAGAAGATTCCAGGTTTTTGTGGGGTTCAGATAGTTCCCCTAATGGATAATCAGGTGGGAAAGAAGTAGGGGGAATAGTGTTCCTATCAGAAGGAGTTTTATTGTTTTGCCCAGTCTCCTTGTGATTAACACTGGTGGTAAGATTATATTGTCCCTGATTAGAAACTTGACTAGCTACCCTTGGATTCATAGATAGTTTTTTTGTAGGAGGGTGGAGCCTGTAGCATTTCTCAA
>NW_018237325.1:245446-307660 GCF_001263595.1 Phalaenopsis equestris | reverse complement strand
CAAATTGGGACCATAGGAGGCTCCTTAGTTGGATCAAAGTCTCTAGTCCATTTCTGGATTTTCATTGTAACTCCTGATATGGAAACAACTTGTTTAGCAAATAGTCTAGCATAATCTTCTTCCATTGTGAGTTGGATAAGAAGATGTCTTCCATCTATCAAACCAAGCTTCCATTCTCCAATAAAATTAAAGAATCAAAGAAGCTTCTAACAAGGTCAATTTTGGGTTGACCCAACTGGAATTTTCCAACAAGAGTAAGTTTGACTTCTTCATTCAGTGAGGCAATTTCAGCTGCAGAGAAATAGACTGCAGTCTCTCCATCTTTGGAACCCAGGGGGTTGATGCAAGGGCAGATCCCTTTGCCAGCAGCAGCATTATGGAATTCCTGAGGAAAGATTAAATTTTTGGGATCTTGGAGAGTGTCATTAGCTCTTCCAACAATCCCTGCATAAGTAGCCTTAGTCCAACTGGAATCAGTGTGAACATCAATGGGAGTGGCCATGATCCCAGCCACAAGGAGAAAAACCAGAAAATTTTCAGTAAAGAAGCAGAGAACAGGACAGAAATCAGGAGGCCAGCATAAACAGGAGGCCTCCAATGGAACAGTAACAAAGCCACCACCCAGGAAGAACCAATGGAGCAGTGAAAAGACCACCATAACCTAGGAGAGGAGTGGTGGGGAAGGACTTCAGAGTGAAGGAGGAGAAGAACAAGGCACCCTGATGAAAGTAGCAGCTCCAGGAAGACCACCAGCAGCTCACCATGGTTTCAGAAACCCTAACAGAGCACTTCCCTCCTCAGCCGCCAGCATCTCAAAAAAAAAATAAATAAATATATATATATATATATTAATTATTTAAATATTGTTCTAAGTATTTTGATTCTCCATGCATTCAAGTATTTCACCATTTCTTGATATTTTGGCATATTTTTGCATCTGTCATGAGATATTCCTTGATTTTTCCAAAGTCAGAGGAGACCTCAAGACGGAGATCTATTTTTTTTTCATGTTTATGCATCTGATTTGGAAAATTAATTATAATAATTAGCATGTTGCTTAGAAAAAAATCCAAGAAAATTTTGGTAGGTTCATTTTGACTAGAGAACCCTAGCAAAAATTTTTCATGAGCTAAGTCATTAAGAACACGCCTAATTTTTATAAAACCCTAAAACACAAATGAATTTAATTTGGGAAAAATAAACATGTAAATGACTTGCTTTTAATTCTCCACTGTAAGGTAAGGTTCAGAGGACTTCTGTAAAAAATTTCAAAACATTTGTAGCTCATTTGATAACCTAATTTAATTGTCTAAGTTAAAGACCTTTCAACAACCAAAATAATCATAATAATCAAAATACAACTCAAAAATTTATGAAATTGGCTTTGGGAGTTCTTTGTGGTCAGAGGAATTTTTTAAAATTAAAATTGAAATTAAAGTAAAAATTTCATTTTTAAGCATATTTTAAATATTTAAATAATAAAAAATTAATAAAATACAAAAAAATTAATTAAGCTCATGGGAATGTTCTAAATTATTTCCTAAGCACTTAGGAGCAACTGGAATAATTTTCCTAATCTTCTAAGTGAAGATATTGAATTTTAAATCTTAAATAAATTTTTTAAAGGCTAAAATGGATTTTCCTTTGTTTCTCACAAAAATAATTCTAATAATTCGAAGAAAACAATAAAAATATCTTATTTATTTCTTTGGGTTCTTTGACCTCAAAGAGATTTAATAAAAATGTAAAACTTAATTTTCAATATTTAAAATATTTTATAATTAATTAATACTCGAGAGGTTAAAATAATTCTGATAACTCATATAAAACTCAAAAAATCATGAAGTTTCGTCGAAGTGGTTATCTAGACTAAGTCTACCTCCAATAAAAATTTTAAGTGAACAAGCTTTCCCTTGGTCAATTTATTGAATTTTCTTTGAAAAATCTTATTTTTCCATGTAAATAATTATATAAATTAAATTAAATTTTTAAATCACATTTTCTCCTCTCTTGTCTTGATTGATCCATGAGTGAGGTAGAATAAAAATTCCAAATTAATTTGAATTAAATATGATGAATTATGAAGTGATAGAGCCTTAGGGGCAAAGGAATAATTTTAGAAATTTTAGATTGATTAAGATTTAGGCTTGATTCAAGAAAAGGAAATGGGAAATCTTTGATCGTAATTAACATGTTCAGATGATTGAAACATAAGGAATTAATTGGTAGAAACCAATTTCACTTTTCTTGATTAAATGATAACTTACAATTTCCTAAATCTTCAAAATTTTGAGGTCTATTAAACTAAATGATCCTAGACTTAGGGGTATGATTTTGGATGTCAATAACTCACTTATTTAATATCCTTATTTGGTGTTCAAATGAAATTCAAACATTTTGATGATGAATTACTTTCACTTAAAATTCAATTTCTTTAAAAAATTACTAATGTATCCACCAAGGTCTTAAGGGCTTAGTAGTGACCTAGGAAAAATTAATTTTGGGTAAATGAGGATTAGAAAAGTGAATGTAACTAGAAATTGAACACCTTTAAACAAAAAAAACTACAAGCTCAAGTTAAAGCTAAAATTGGCTAGGTGTCTTAATAGCATTAACTTGCCCCTTTTAAGGTTTTTCACCCACATAATTCTCAGATTAAATGACAAATGATAATCACTCTACTCATAGGGATAATTGAAACATTGATGTTAACTGAACACTAGAGGTATTTATAAGATGAATTATTAGGCAACATAATAAGTTTAAATGAGCTCGAGACTTTTCACCAAGCGGTGAGAGGGAAGCATGGACATGCTTCTTCCTTTAACCTTTTGGATACCTCTAAGATCTGCTAAACTTTGTATGTTTTGCTTGATGAAATCATCCTCAAATGATTTAATAAGGGCTCACCAAGATATTTCAAATGATTTAATAAGGGCTCACCAAGATATGATTTAGGATTTGGTAGATCACCAGAACCTTATCTTCCCTCTCTACATAAAATGCTTTTAATATATAAATGCTCTCACATGCATTTTGAGTTTCAAAAGAAGATGATGGGAAGACCATCCAGGTACGTTTTTAGTGTGATTTACTTACCTATATTTTTTTTAGTTTCCCATACTTTACTTTTTTTACTCCCATACTTTACTTTTCAGTACGTTACTGTACTTACTCACCTGCATGTATGAACAAAAAACACAAACCTGCATGTTAAACAACGATGTCACCCTGCATGAAAACCAAAACTGCTAGGATAGTCATCAACAAAAACTAAAATCAACAAAGATAAAATTCACTGCCACCACATTCAGAATATAAAATAACAACTTCAACTAAATTAAAATGTCTCTATCAGATGATTGGGAAATCCTCGGAGGAGGTAACCTACGGTAGTTAATGAGGCTTCCCGCTGTCTAAATGAAATTACGGAACTCATTAAGTTGAGTTTAGTAAATTCATTTGGACCAAGTGAATCCAATAGAAGATAGTGGTGCCGGAATGAGGGAAAAGTAGGATCTTAGCCGATGTCGCTCTAATCATCTTTAACATGCCCCCAAAAAATTTAATGAACTCCAACCATAGGGACATCTAATTTGACATCATAATTTGACACACTAAAAAACTTAAACTCGCCACAACAAGGAGCTTGGAGCAAGCACTATGGGTAGCACGACCATCTTCAACAGCAAGAAGAAATACAACAGCATATGCTTCTTTAGATTTAAACAACCAAGCCACAGGACTTCGAGCTAGTTTGCTTATGCAACATAAATCCTCACCTCATCTTTAGGCCTTTGTATAGCTCCGACTAGTCTTACGATTTTGAGGTTTTCATTTGTCACGACCTAAATCCACACATCTTCCAGGTTATTTGCGTGATCGTTTTGCACAAATATAAGCCCTAAACTAATAAAATTATCAGGATGAAATATTTAAATAATTCCTCCTCAAAATTGAAACCAAATAATAGGATAAACTGGGAAGTCACCAAGCTTCTCCTCCTGATCTATGACATCCCCTAGTTCTTCCTCCTTTAAATTCTACAATAAAATGTTCCAAATTTGAGCTATTCCCATTTCACACCTCTTTGTCCAATTTTGTTGAAAAGTTTTATCCTTTTGAACTCCTTGAAGATAATATTTCATGATTTTTATTGAGAGTTTTCTTAAGTGACTTTGGTCATTTAAGATGTAATTAACTATAGGGGCTTGCCCTTATAGGAAGCTTTTTCGAACCCAGCCTAAAATAAATCCTATTAAATTCTTCATATTAAATAGATGAAATTGGCGGCAAACAAAACAGTTTCACAAACCAAACAGATGTCATAGCTTTCTTTATTTATTTGATGGAGCCTCATCCTCAAGTCTTGTGTTTATCCTTCAGGATAGATACATGCTTTGAGGTATAATTCTCTTTCATTTAAACTGTGAAAAGTACGAGGTCATTTTTATTTCCTATTTAAAAAACTAACAAAATAAAACTAGATTTTTTTTTTTTTTGAAAAAGGAGTACCAGAGACTCCCTACATGTTAGACTGAATTAAAGGGTTACAAAAGCTGTAGGGGGTTTGGTTCACAAATAGAAACCAAGGTCCACCCAAAAGGGCCCAAAGCTCCCCCAAAAAAGAAAATAAAAACCAATTGTAACATGTCAAAACCTTTCACCATACAATAGGGCCTGAAGAGAAAAAAATAAAAGAAAATTCCAAATTAGCAAGAACCCAAGGAAACAAGAGCCCTCCATATGTAGAATGATTAGAAGTTCAAGAAATTGACACCCCCCATCTGTTATAAGGTAGATCAGATAGATCTGCATTAATAACCAAATCCAGCTCCAAAGGGGGGGTGGTATTCACTTTAGGCAACATAGACAGTGCACCTTGATTTGCAAGCCAATTAGCACATCTGTTACCCTCCCTGAAGATATGATTCCAATTAATTTGCAAGTTTTGAGTCATCTTCATGTGAGAAATTTTCTTAAAAGTAGGGAGAAGAAACCAAGATGGGGAGATGTTATCCTTTAAAAGCTGGACTAGCCATGAGGAGTCCAGCTCAACAATTAGAAGGTTCCATCCCATAACAACAGCATTTTGAAGTGCCCATACAACAACTAAGGCTTCAGCTTGTAAAGCATTTAAAGCATCAGTGGGAGATTGGAAAAATTGTAGGCATTCCCCAAATTTAATTTCTGAAAATCCCCCCAATACGGGCACAGTGTCTTCTATAACTCCCATCAGTGTTGATTTTAATCCAAGGATAAACATGTTTCCTCCAATGGAACAGGAGGAAATGTGATTTGACAGAAGGAGAACTCTAAGTATTAAGGACTTGGGAGAACCTTTAATCTTTAATCTTGTAACCCATGAGATTGATTATCTTAAGAGTATAGGCATAGACGTTAATAACAATTTGTGTGGCACTTTGAGTTCTTCCCTCATATTTACATCTATTTCTTTCCGTCCAGATGAACCATGTAGTAATAAAAGGTATTATTTCAACATGGTTCTCTTTCCAAACCTTCCAGCAGTCAAGGAAGTTTCTAAAACCCAACAGATGGGAGGGGAAATTAAGTTTAGAAGCCACCTGTGTCTAAACCCCTTGAGCAACAGGACAAGAGAAGAATAAATGATTGAAGGATTCCTCATGTTGGCAGCAAAAATTACATCTTGAAGGTCCTTTTAAACCCTTGAGTTTAAGTATATCATCAGTGGGAATAATATTATGAAAACATCTCCAAGTGAAGAAGGACATAGAGGGGCTGAGATATTTCATCCACATGGCTTGACCCCAATCCTTGTGATGTCATTTGCTTAATTGATAATATGCAAATTTGGTAAGAGAGTTATGAGGAGGATTTTTAGTCAAAATTCTATCTGGTTTATGCGGAGTGACTGAGAGCTTAAGGATTTGATACAATTGTTCAGGATTCACCAAAGAAGCCAAAATATCTTTATTCCAATAATGACCATCCCAGCATAATTGAGTAGGGGTGCTGATAGCTGAGCCCAGAGAGGCAGATGGCTCTAATTTACCATCAAGTAGCCAATTGTCTAACCAAAAATCAATTTTTCCTTCTCCCACATCCCAGAAAAAAATGTGTTCAGCCACATTCCTGATATGTAGGAGTTCAGTCCAAATTTTAGAATCCTCACATTTTCTATTGATAATTGTAGGATGAGAGTGCTTGCAATATTTTAACTTCATATAGTTAGCCCATAAAGAATTCTGCTCTCTAAATTTGATCTAGAGTTTACAGTAGAAGATATCATGAATTTGTTTGAAAGACTTCATACCAAGCCCCCTTGCAGTAAGAGGCAGGCAAAGCTTGTCCCAGGTAAACCAGTGAGCTTGTTTATGTTTTCCTTCCTACAAAAAATTTTTCAACATCACCTCCAAGGTTTTATGTGTGCCTTTTTTTTGCATAATATACATAGGGAAAGAAGCCAGGATACTTTTGATTAAGGTTAATCTTCCCCCCTGTGACAGATAAGAATTAGTTCAGCAAGAGATTTGTTTGGAAATTTTAGAAACTAGCTCATCAAATTGAGTTTGCTTCTTCCTTCCTTTAATTAATTATACCCCAAGATAAACCAAAGGGCTGGTAGCAGATTTAAATCCAGTGAAGTCTTTAACCCAGTTTTTAGTTGCAGAATTAAGCTTATTGCTAAAGATGAGCTGGCATTTCTTTCGGTTCAGAGAGAGACCATAAATCTGTTGAAACAGGTTCAATAAACTGAAAGCCTTCTTCACTGCTGGTTTTAAAGCCTTAGAAAACAATATGAAGTCATCAACATAACATAAATGACATATGGAATAATTAGCTTTTTTAGCAAATCTGATATATTCCCTTTCAAAAAAAAATTGGTTAAGCAGCCTTGATAAGTAGTCCATAGCCAAAATGAAAATGTAGGGAGAAATAGGGTCCCCTTGTTTGATTCCCCTAGTAACTTGGAACTGGCCTTGAGAATTCCCATTAAGAAGAATGGTGTAAGAATTATTATTAAGCCATCCGTGAATGATCTGACAGGAAGAATTTTGAAACCCCATTGCGTTAAGAACCTCCAAAATAAAATTCCAATTGATAGTATCATAAGCTTTAGAAATATCAAGCTTATACATGAGGTTACCCCCCTGCAAGGCTTGTCAATATCAAGAAAGAGTTCCTGTGTAAGTAGAACATTGTCAGCAACTTGTCTGCCTGTAACAAAAGCAGATTGATTAGGAGAAATCATCCAAGATAAATGTGGTTTTAATCCGAAAACCAAAAGTTTGCTTAAAAGCTTAGACAACACGGTTGTAAGAGATATGGGTCTGAAATGATCCCAACTAGATTTTTGATCCCCCTTGGGAATTAAAGTTATCGTTGACTGAGCAAAATATTGTGGCATATCATCCCCCCAGAAGAAGGCCTGAATAGCTTCCACAATATCAAATTTTACCACCTCCCAAGTTTTTTTTGTAAAAAGTAGAAGTAAAATCATCTGCACCAGCCACTTTATCACCATCAATAGAACATAAAGCTTGCCAAATTTCTTCCTCAGCAGAAATAAAAGTTAAGTCCAAGCAGTGAATTTCAGAGAATTTGTCATTAAGCAAACTAGGATAAAAGTTCTGAAGACTAGCATCATGTGGTTCAGATAATAGAGTCTGAAAGTGATTTATAGCATCCCTATGAATTAGATCAACACCCTGGATCCAACTGCCATTATTATTTTTAATCTTCAAGGTGGCGTTAGAGTGTCTTCTTTGTTAAATACAGGCATGGTAGAACCTTGTATTTCTATCCCCATTAACAAACTTTTTATTGGCTGCCTTTTGTTTATAGAATTCCTCCTCCCAATGAATAGCTTGAAGAAGATTAGCATTAGCTAAGATCTGGTTTTGTTCATCAGAGAGCCCCATCTGAATATTTAATTCAGCCTATTTAACAGTAGCTTCAGCCTCTTCAATATTTGCTGTAAGGTTGCCAAAACAGCTCCAATTCCAAGCTTTCAGCAGTTTAGCAACCTTTTTTTGAATTTGCCATAATCTAATCCAAGGAGGAAACGATGAAACAGGAAGCCAAATAGACTTAATAAAGGGAAGAAAATCAGGATGCTCCACCCATACATTAAAGAATCTGAATCTTGGTATGGGAGAAACAAGATTAAGGGATATAGAGATTAACAATAGCCTAGGATCAGAACACGTGTAAGGAAGATGGGAGACAATAGTCATAAAGTTGGTATCCAACCAAGCCTGATTAACCATGAACCTATCAATTCTCTCAAAAAGTTTACCTCTCCTCCAAGTATCAAGAGGTCCCTGATGTGGAAGTTCAGCAAGATCAGTATTCCTGATGTTTTGATTAAAGGGTAACATTTTGTTGATATCCACAGGTTTCTCAACCAATTTTTCATTCAATTTAGCTATACTGTTAAAATCTCCACCAATGATCCAAGGTCCATTAATAGAAGATTTCAGCAGCTGAATTTGTTGCCATAATGTAACTTTATCACTAGCAGAACTCCCGGCATAAACAAAAGGTAGTCTTAACATGTAGAAAGTCCCAAAGTAGCTTGATATGTAGAAATTGAGGCTAATCACCCAAGATCTGAACATTAAGATTCCTTTTAAAGAAAAATTATATTTTGAACTAAATTTTGTTATTAATATTGTAACTGGAGCTGAAACTTGGGAAGTGCTTTCTAAATCTGCAAGGGGTACTGTGAACCAAAGCTTCAAGAATAGTAAAGCATAATAACCTGTGCTTCCTGACCAACTAATTAGGTCTGATCAAGGATTTTTGATCTTAAAACCCCCGGATATTCCAACACATCAATTTAATCATCAATTATATAAGAGAAAGGGAATCGTATGACTGCTATCATAATAGCCCAAAAAGTTGACCAAAAAAAAAAAACTTCTCATAGGAAGTAAGAACAGTGACTTGCTAAATTGAAACAAAAGGAAGAGAACAAAAAGGCTCCCATATCTTCTTAGATAGAGGATGTAGAAAAATCGACAGAAGTCTACAATCACCCAAAGGCCAGAGAAACCAAAACTCAAAACATTACAACTGAAGCTAAGGAGAAAAGTTAAAAGTCTTTCTGAAATCTTCTGAAAGACTTAAAGTGACCTGAGGCCATATACCAAAAAAGAGAGAACTTAAACATTTGGAGGAGAAATATGGAGTGAGGGTTGTGATCTAGATCTTTTCTTCCCTCTAGAGAGGCCAGAAGAGGATCCAACCTTCAGATTATTGCCAATGGATGCAACCTCCATTTGTAATCTCTGGGATTCTATGGTATATATATAAAAATAAAAATATCCTTCCGAAGCGGAAGATGGGATTTTGATTCCATTGATTGATAGCTTCCAACGGGCAACTCCTTCAACCAAAAATAGTGCCGACAATGTTATACAACTTGATGTTCTCCGAACTAAAATTTGAAAGTAATACCTGTTATGAGGATTGCTATTTGGCTACCGTCTGTGTTTGGGTCCAAAATTTTGTAACCAAATCATATTTAAAAAAAAAAAAATATCTGAATTTGCACTTTTAAATATTTTGTTTAAATTATGTATTTGCCCAAATTAAATTTAAATACTTGTATATTCTTAAAATCCACTTATGAATGATTTATTCTTGTTCTTCTTTGTTTTGAATCTCAGCGCACTAATGTTTTCTTATTTTTTTGCAGAAAAATCTCGAGTTAGAAGTTGATTTTCTCCTTTAAAGACGGCTTAAATCTCGCATTAGACAAAGAAAAGATAGCACAAGGTGGTGTTGTGTATTTTGAATTGAACTGAGGTCAGGTCAATGTAGACTATGAGGGCCCCATAATGAATACTGTTAGCCGACGAGAAAAAAAGGGGCTACAGTTGTTGCTCGAATTCAATAATAAGTATGACACAAGACTTAATTGGAAGAAAGTAGAAAGGGTACAATATATGATGCAAGGTACCAGTCACTTACAATCAATAATTACTATGATTTTGGGAGATCAAGTTGGTGTTTCTGCAGACAGAGTACCTGATGTGCCACTAAGGAGGACACAACTCAGAAATGCCAACCACCGCAAACTCAGAGCCTTGGAGCGACTAGAGAAAAGACATGCCACAGAAGCATATACGACACTCACTTTGATTAATGAGGTAGAAGTCTACAATCCAAACTTGATAGAGACTTCCACCAGTCTGTCAATCACTTAGGATGTAATAGAGTTTGTTGTGGAGTCTACACTGTCTAAAGTCCCCGATTAACTTTGTATACATGTTCAATGTGTAATGCTAAGATACCTAGATAAACATGATCAACAAGATTATTTGCAGAGTGCTCAGAATGTAACGCCATTCATTTGAAGCCTTACGGAACATTTGAAGAATACATGGCCTCCATCATGAGATTCATGATTGCAGAGTAACCGGATGTTGAGTCATACATACCTCAGGTTGTAGAGCCACCACAATCATCGATTCTTTTGGAGGTTGAGAAAGATGAGAAGTCATACACCAAAATAATGTGTTCTTTTAATTATACATTTTATGCTTATTTCTGGTAATATTGCACTTTATAGAAAGATATTTTCTTATTTTTGTTTCATGTATATCAATCTTAGGCATTTGGAGCAAAAGTAGCAAAAAGAACAAAATTTGGAGCCAAAATAGTAAATTTTGTGAATCTGACCCTTGAAGAACCACTTTACAAAGAGCTGGCACCTGAAGTGCCAGATTTGGCACCTGAAGTGCCAATTTATAGAGAAACGGTGCCTGAGGTGCCACAATTAGTTCCTAAAGCTCCAAAACCCAAAATAATGCGAACTTAAACAACTTGGTGCCTGAAGCACCAAAATCACTACATGATGTGCAAGAATCAGCACCAGAATCACCAGTGACGACTTTTGATGAATTAAGGTGGTTCTGGATGAATTTTGTAAAAAATTTGAATGGCGCATAGAGTGATTTAATGCATCAAGAAACTTTCGAAGGCTCTTTGATGAAGGGATATGTCTCTTAAATCAATAAAAACTTCTTTTGAAATTCAAAAGGTTTGACTTATGGATGGAACCATGGATAGAATTTTGAATTCCTTCTGAAGAATGGCAACCTCTAATAAAAATAGAGGGAAGTCTAGGGTCTGAAGTGTAGGTGGTGGCGTGTATGGTGTGGCCAGAGAGAGTGAGAGAGTTAGAGAGAGAAAGTCAAAGACTTCGAGATTTTCTTCAAGGGTTGTAAGAGGAGAGAGAAAGTGTGAGATTTCTTCTTCATTACATTTCGAAGAAAGACTTGAGAGTACTTGTAATGAGGGAAAGTGATTAAAGAGAGCTTTGAGGGATTTTCTTGAAAAGGATTGTGAGATAAATTGTCTCTTTTATTTCTTTATTTTGAAAATTTGTTTTTATATATGAAATCCAAGTTTTGTCATATCCTTCTTATGAATTCTGAGTAGATTTCCTTATTCTTCTCTCTACTCTATGGTATCATTTTGTAAAGAATTGATTTTGTTTTACATGGTTTTAAATGTCAATAATTTATTTATGAACTAAACTTTGATCTTTATTTACTTTTTGATTTGGCCAATTGAAATGTTAAAAAGTGTTAAGAAACATATGATCCAAAAGGGCTATGATTTCTACAACACGATGAGAGTTACATTCAATTTAATGGGTAAGGATGTTATCCATGGGGTTGATTGGAAAGTAATAGGGAAATATATTTTGTTGGATGTAGAATTGGAGATTTTAAGGTGATAGATTAAAATCTCCATTAAAATCTCCAATTTGCTCCAATTTGGTCCATTTGATTGGAAACTAATGCAAGATTGTTAGCCCTCAAGAGAGAGAGAATTGGGACCTCTAGAGTGAGAGTCAATATACTCTCAACCTAACTACGAAATTAGGGGCCAAACTCTGGATTGGTCAATGCTCTTTATGCACTTGAATATATATATATATATATATTAAATGATTTTAATTTTTTCACAATCCATATACTCATTTTAAAGGGGAATGATGTATTTTTAAATTTGAACTCTCATCATAGAAACTTTGTTTAGTTTTCATAAGTTTACTTTTGAAGTTTAATATTTAGTTTAGCTAACTTAGTTCTTTTAAATACAATTTATTTAACATACACTCAATTACATTATATTTGAATTTTGTACTTATATTTCGTAGTTTGAATTGTGCTTTACATTATAATCATAAGAATTTAGTTGTAGGTATTTTCAACTTCCCTATGGAATGAATATCCAGGACTCCATTAAAGTCATTTATTACTTGAGTGATATGTATACTTGCGTTAATATTACGGGTTTATCAATTTAAAGATTTTAAAAGATAAAATTAATTTTTCTAAAGTAATTTTTCTTTGGATTTGAATTGCATATTTATTATTAGCACTGTCATGTGAGTGTTTTTTAATATTAAAAAATATTTACAAAAACAATACAACAAATCCGGGCATCAAGTTTTTGGCATCGTTGCTCCGGAGGTAATGAAAAGTAACGGTAAATTATTTTATACTTTAAAACATTTTATTTGAACAAAAAAATAGTTTGTAACTTAATTTGAATATTTTCATATTTTAGTTTGTTTATTTATTTTAATTGCTTATTGGGTTTGTCTATGTGTAGTTTAAGATCTGAAAATTTAGAACCTTATGATTCGGAGTTAGAAAGGACAAATGGAAAATTTTGAAAACAACAAAAAGAGTTAGATAGTTCTAACGCGATGGCCTGCAACTCAAGTAATTCTACATATGAACATCATCGGAGACCTGACCTTTAAGCATCGGAGACCTTTAAGAGATTATGTTAATCCTACAGCAGAAGAAATTCATTTGAGTATACAAATTCCTATTATAGCTGCCAATTCATTTGAGCTTAAACCTACTTTTATCCAAATAGTATAAAATAATCAGTTTGGGGGAACACCAACTGGAGAACCTAACTTACACCTTACTAGTTTTCTAGAATTGTGTTCTACATTTAAATAAGATGGAGTGTTGAATGATGCCATCAGACTTAGACTTTTTCTTTTTTCATTAAGGGATAAAGATAACATGTGGTTAAACTCATTAGCACTTAGATCTATCAAAACTTGGGGAGACTTATCACAAAAAGTTTTATCTAAATATTTCCCACCCTAAAAAACTGCTAAGGCTAAAATGATATTACATCTATTTATCAGTTTTAAAGGGAATCAAGTTATGAAGCTTCGAAAAGATTTAAAAATCTCGTTAGGAAGTATCCACACCACGCATTGCTAGATTGGTTAATAATTCAAACTTTTTATAGGGAATTGGTTGGATCTCTTATATTGATAATTGACGCTGATACTGGTGGATCATTAATGTCATGACCATTTGATGAAGCATCTTCATTAAGTGAAGAGATGGTTACTAACAATTTTTTATGGCCCTTTGAAAGGGTAAATCCAAGAAGAGTAACTAGTATTCATGATTCTGATGCAGTATCTATATTGGCTGCCCAAATAGCAGTTATATCAAAGAAGATAGATCAATATGGAATGAATTATTCTTAGACAATTATCAATATGGAATGAATTATTCTTAGACACCACCTGTGCTTGAGGAAAACTCATTGAGACAAATGATAGAATCTCAATCTTCTTATGAGACAATAAAAGTAATAAATAATCATTATAACAATCCTTATGCCAATTATTATAAACTTGGTTGGAAAAATCATCCAAAATTTAATTGGAGTAACAATAACTCTAATGTTGTAAATCTGTAATGGGGAAACAATGCTGCAAACCCTTTGGGAAACTCCAACAATCAAGGAAATTCAACTTATAAATCTTACTACCCTGATGGTTTTAAGAGTAATTTGCAGAGTATGTGGAAGAAATTTTCATTGAAATAATTGATATTGCAAATGAAAAGTCAAATAAAAAGTCAATGAGCTATAATTAGAAACATGGAAAATCACTTGGGATGTATTGTCGCTACACATAGCAATAGACCTCTATGACTGTTGTCTAGTAATGATGAAGTAAATACTAAAGATTAAAACAAAGAAAAAATTAAGGTTATTCAACTAAAAAGCAAAAAATAGTTCGAAACTAAAGTTCAAAAAGCAGTGGATGTTGAAATTGAGAAAGAAGAGGTGGAAAATGAAAAATATGGTGAAGAATTTTATTTTGAGTCAAAAATTCCAATTAAACCAATGAAAATCATTGTAGAAAGACCACCACCTCCATTTCATCAAAAATTGTAGTAGAAAAACAATGATAATCAATTTTCAAAATTCTTGGAGATATTAAGGAAACAAACTATAAATATTCCATTTATTGATTCTTTGGAACAAATGTCAAGCTATGTAAATTTAATGAAGGATACACATAATAAAAAAAAAAGAAGTTGATAGACAGTGAGACTCTTGCACTTAGTGAGGAGTGTAGAGCTACAATTTAGAAAAAGCTTCCTAAAAAAATTAAAGATCATGGTAGTTTTACTATTCCTTGTGATATTGGCGAAAGGTTTTTTGGAAAAGTTTTATGTGATTTAGGAGCCAATATTAATACTATGCCTCTATCAATTTTTAAAAGGTTGGGTTTAAGAGACATTTAACCTACAACTGTAACTCTTTAGTTAACTGATCATTCAATTACATACCCTAAAAGAGTTAATGAAGATGTTTTGATAATGATTGATAAATTTATCTTTCTTGTGGACTCTATTGTATTAGATATGGAGGAAGATCAAGAAACTCCTATCATTTTAAGAAGACCATTTCTTTCCACATGAAAACCTTTGATAGATGTGTAGAAAGGAGAACAAACATTGAGAGTTAGTGATCAAGAGCTTACATTTAGTATCACAAAATCAATGAGATACCTTGCAAAAGGGCAAGAGATTGAATGCTTCAAAATGGATATTCATGAAAATTTATGCCATTAATATTTTACGAAGACAATTGAAAAGAAATTTGAAAAAGAATATTTGGAATATGAAGATGAGGATAAATTTCAAAGTAAACCTATGGAAGTCAATAATTAAGAGGTGAATTATGTTCAGGAAAAATTTGAACCATTAGATCTTCAAGATAATAATAAAATTTTGATTTCATCTTTTGAGAAACCTCCTGATCTAGAAATGAAAACACTTCCTACGCATTTAAAGTATGCCTTTTTAGGAGATGTACCCACATTACCAATTATTGTATTCTCAAAATTAATTGATGTGCAAGAACAAAAGTTGTTGGAAACTTTCAGAAAATATAAGAAGGTCTTTGGATTGACATTAGTTGATATTAAAGAAACCAGTCCTTCAATTTGTATGCACAGAATTTGTTGGTCATTTTGGGAAGGATAGAACTGTTCACAAAATTTTAGAATCTAGATATTATTGGCCTAAACTATTTAAAGATGTTAATATGTATATAAGAACATGTGATCAGTGTCAGAGAGTAGGTATTATTCTAAAAAAAAAGGAATACCTCTAATTTTGAATTTGGAAGTTGAAATTGTTTATGCATGGAGATTTCATTTAGAAATGTATCTATATTGATTGTAGTAGATTATGTGTCAAAATGGATTGAAGTCGCTGCCTTACCTTGATGTGATGCTCGGAGTGTTCCAAATTTTTTAATTAAATATATTTTTTACAAGATATGCCGAGACTAAACATTGTTGATGGAGGGTCTCATTTTAGAAATGCAAGAGTTGCTAAGCTGGCAAAAAATAAAATATTCTGCATAGAATTGCAAATGCTTACAACCCTAGACTAGTGGTTTAGTTGAAATATCTAATCGTGAAATCAAAAGAATTTTAAAAAAAAAACTATGAATCCTAATAAAATGGATTAGTCTACTAGACTAGATACTGCATTATGGGCTTACAAGACAGCTTATAAAACAACTATAGGAATGTCCCCATATAGAATAATTTTGTTAACAACTTATCACTTACCGGTAAAATTGGAGCATAAAGCCTAATAGGCTACTAAAGAGTTCAATTTCAATTTAAAAGTTGATGGTGAGAAAAGATTATTTCAATTGAATTAGCTTAAATAAATTAGGAATGAATCTTATGATAATGCTAGAATATGTAAGGAGAAAATGAAAGAGTGACTTGATCGAAAGATAATAAAAAAAGAAAATTGAGCTTGGACAGGAAGTTTTATTATACAATACAAGATTCAAATTATTTCTTGGAAAACTGAAGTCTACGTGAAAAATGTCATTCACAATTGTAAAACTCTATCTTTATAGAGCAATTATTATTGAATATCCCAAGAGTGGAAAGATATTTAAAGTGAACAGGCACATAATGAAATAATATTTTGATGGTCAATGACCATCTTTTAAAGAGATTTTAATGTTTGGTCACCCAGAGTAAGGACTGGGAATGTCATGCTGATGACATTAAACCAAGCACTTTTTGGGAAGCAACCCATATTTATCATTGTTTATTTTTCTTACCTATATTGGTTTGGAGTGTTATATATATATATATATATATGTATATATATATATCTTGCGGTATGGAGGATTTCTCTACCTTTTCGCATCCTTCACAGAATAACACACACACACACACACACACACACACATATATATATATATATAATATATATATATCTTGTGGTATGAAGGATTTCTCTACCTTTCTGCATCCTTCACAGAATAACACTTTGTTTGTCATTGATTCTTAGAGGGATGATGGTTGAGATGTTGTCAAACATAGGCCTTAGATTGGTGATAAATCTTATCATGTTCAAATAATACCCATTAATGCTACTAAATTAGACAAACCTAAATGGAAATTTACCACAAATTCTTCCATCACTAAACTGTTGTATCAAGATTTGCATGTTTTCAGTCCTCGTTGTTGGACTTCTACTCTTTGGAATGCTTCTTTATCACCATCTATATCCTTCTTCCTCTGGAGATATTTCTTACTATTCTTCCCTTTTGATTAAATTCTAAAGTTGAAGGGTTTACGTATGGCTTTGAGATGCTATCTTTGCAAATGTGAAAAGGAATCTACCTCTCATCTTCTCTTTGACTGCCATTTTGCTCACAAGTTTTGGTGCTCGGTTGGCTTTTATTTTGGTATTAATTGGACTCTAGAATCTAATGATCATAGAGAGTGGAGCAATTTTTTAAAGTTTGGAAGGCATCACCCTTTTATGAGGAAAAGCTATAACCTTTTCCCTTTGTTGTTCTCTAGTTTCTTTGGTCTGCTAGGAACGCTAATAAGTGCAAGGATCTCCCCCCTACACCTGCTCTTATCACTTCATATATAATTGCTTATTTTCTTAAAGCTTCTCGCCCCATTGTATTAAGTTCTATTTCTTCTCAGAGGGGTAGGAAGGCCAATCTGATACAGTGGCAACCCTTTTCAGATGGTCAGATTAAACTTAATGTTGAGGGAGCTGGACTTAAACTGCTACTGGGATGGAATTTGTGAGAAGATTCTTTGATGGAATAAAATTCAAAGGAGCTTGGAAAGTGGGACTTCTTGATGGGAGGCACATACTCATCAACCTAACAAGGGAAGAAGACTAAGCCAGAATATTCTCAAAATAGTCCATACTGATTGAAGATATCTCAATGAAGTTATTGAAGTGGACACCTGATTTTGACCCTAGTAAAGAATTGCCAATTGTCCCTATTTGGTTTAAATTACCAAGGCTTAAACTCCACTTCTTCAACCCTAAAGTTCTTTTCAATATTGGCAAAGTGTTGGGATGACCATTAAAGTTGGATGCTCCCACCTTTAATCTATCAAGACCATCTGTTGCTAGAATATTGATTGAAAGAGTTATTATATTACTAACTGTGGAGGAAATCTGGTTGGTTACTGAGCATAATGGATACTGGCAGAAAATCATAGCTGAACAAAGGCCATATTATTGCCACCATTACAAAATGTTTGGCCAAACTGATGAGAAATGATTTAAGCTTCATCCTAATCTCAGAAGAAGGTTAACCATATCTAAGCTTGAGGAAAAAGAGGCCCAAGGAATTGAGATACCAGCTGATGATAGAATTGAAATCCATGAATCTAAATTTGTTGGGCAAGGACTCAGGTGGCTCCTTTACAGGAGTTGGCAAAGTTATCTCATAATATAATTAAAAGTGTTGTTAACCCTCATAATCCTATGTAAACTATTCCACTTCCACAGGTTGAGCAACTTCACTCTACCCCAGCATCACCTGAAGTTCAACAAGTTGAACAATTACAGCGTACTACAGTTCAAACACCCCTTGTTGAAATTAGGGACACTGTTATTGATATTCCTTTGGAAGATGCTTTGCTAATGCATATGGCAAAAGATTTAGAAGAGGGTTGGCAAGTTTAGAAATCAAAAAAGAAGAAAATTCCCTAGGAATTAAGGCATCTCCTTTCTTCCTCTTCTTCTTTGGAGGAAGACTTCACCCTCCCCACTAGCACAGTTAGGACTAAGAGGAGGGGAAAGTCCACATCAATTCGTTCATGAACTTTATCTGCTAAAATTTTAGGGGATTAGCGCATGCTAGATCCCTTAATAGATTGTTGACACTTAATAGGATGTATAAACCTTGGATCATTGCTATTCTTGAACCTATGATATCTAAACTCATCAACAAAATTGTGAGGAAATTCTTTGGATTCCACCTACTTGTTAACACTAACAGTAAAATTTGGCTATTCTGCAGGAAAGAAACTCTGTGTACTGTCATCAAATATGGGGACTAATTTATACATGTGAAGCTTAATTTAAATAGTTATAATGGCTTTGCCACTTTTATCTATGCTGGGTGCTCTTCCACTGCTAGACAGGAACTATGGAAACAGTTGCAAGACTTCAGCAATTCTATGAGGGATTTTTTGTTTGTTGGGGGTAATTTCAACTGCCTCTCCTCACCCAATGAGAAAAATGGTGGGAGATCTTCTGATATCAATTCTATGAATTTATTCAATGATAATATCCAGTCTGCTGAGCTTTATGATTTTGGATTTACTGGTCCTAAGTACACATGGAAAAGGGTGAGGATATGGGAGAGGCTAGATAGAATATTGGTGAATGACATCTGGTTTAGAGATTTTTTCTATACATGTGCTCAACATCTTGCTACTATGAGTGGGTCTTGACCATAGACCCTTATTAATATATCTGCTAACACTACTAAAAGTAAATCCAACTTCAGGTATATGAATATGTGGTCCATGCATTGTGATTTTTTAAATCAAGTCTCCATGGCTTGGGCTAATGTACACCATCACAATCATGGTATCAAACTCTCGCTTTTACATAAAAAAGTCAGTAAGCATGTCTCTAAATGGAACTGAGAAGTGGTGGGGAACATTGATAGCAAGGTTCTGGAGGCTGAAAAAGAGGGTACTGAATATTGAACATCTCCTGGTCAATGGATCTGGGTCTTAAACAGATCTAGATTCATCTAATGAACAATTTATGGAAGCCATCTCTATGCAAGAAGAGTTCTATGCTCAAAAGGCTAATAGGATTAAATTCTGTGAAGGTGATAGAAATTCTAAATATTATTATGCCTACATCAACTATAGAAGGAAATGCAATACTATTCACAAAATCACTACCCAGGATGGACATTTGATTACATCTGCTGCTGGGATAGCTTTGAATGTTGTTCAGTATTTTCAAGAAATTTTTAAGCAACCTCCTGTCCCCAAGCCTTCAATTAAATGCACTCTTTTTGATAAGGAAAGGGATTTCACTCAAAGCCTTTCACTCACTGATGTTCCTGATGAGAAGTAAATATGGGAAGCACTTAATTCTATTGATAGCTCTAAGGTTGCTGGACCAGATGGGTTCACACCTGATTTTTACAAAAAAGGCTTGGTTGATTGTGAAAGGAGATGTTATTGCAACAGTCCAAAGTTTTTTCTGGGGTGCTGATCTCCCTAAATTTTTCCCCTCCGCTATTATTACTTTGGTTCCCAAAGGAAAAACATCTAATAAATGGGAAAATTTCAGACCTATCAGCCTTACTTCAATCATTTCAAAGATCATCAGGAAGTTCTTGGTCCATAGATTACAACCTCACCAGAATCAAAGCAGGAATCAGACAGCTTTTATCAAGGACAGAAGCATAGTGGATAATGTTCTATTGCCCCAAGAGTTGGTATTGGATCTAGACAGAACCACTAGAGGAGGTAATATTATTCTCAAATTGGATATCAATAAAGCATATGACACAATCAGTTGGAACTTTATTGAACAAGTTCTCATTGCGAGAGGTTTTTCTCTTTCTTTTGTTTCCTTAATCAATAGATGGCTGACAAACAATTTTCATTCTATCTTTATTAATGGGAATTCACATGGCTTCTTTAGTGCATCCAGAGGTATTAAACAAGGTGATCCACTCTCTCCTACCATCTTTATTTTGGTTTTTGACTACTTATTCAGAGCTTTTAATGAGATCGCTATTAGGAAACCTCACTCCTTTTACAATCATAGATCTTCCATTGTAATCAATCATTTGACTTTTGCTGATGATATTATTATCTTTTCCAAAGCTTCCAAACCTACTGTTAGAGCCTTTATGCAGTGCCTAGAGAATTTCCAGGATATTTCTGGAATGAAATTGAATGTGCAGAAGTGCATTTCTGTTTTCAACAAACATTGCAAGAGTGAGTTTAAGAATTGGGTCTCAGACTTAATTGGCTTTACCAACAACTGCCTTCCAGTGAAATATCTAGGAGTGTTTCTAAACAAGGGGAGAATTAAAAAATTTTAGTTTTACTATATCCTTGAAAAGATTCATTGAAAACTTCAGGCTTGGGAGAATAGTTTTTTTATCCTATGGGGGTATGATAACCCTTCTGAAGAGTATCTTATCTGCCTTTCCATCTTATCTATTGCAAATGAATGTTATGACAAAGGCTTCTCAAAGATTATTGGAAGGAATGTTCAATAGATTCCTATGGGCTGGCCAAACTAAACAAAAAAAACTGGACTTCTTGGATTAAGGTTTGCAAACCCTTAAAGGAAGGAGGTTTAGGCTTTAAGTCCTTCCCTCAATTAATGCACAATAACCTTTGTAAGCTCTGGATTAAATTCAGATCCCAAGACTCTCTTTGGGCTGAATTCTTATGGGTAAATACTGTAAACAACAGCACCCTAGTCATGTTTTGAATGGTTTGGGGGACTCTTCTATTTGGAAAAAGATGCTACAGGTTAGGGAGGAAGCTGAAAAAATGTTTGTCTGGGAGATTGGTGAAGGATTGGTAAAAATTTGGTGGGATAATTTGTCTTTGGAATGCATTCTGCTTCAACACCACATTGTCCTAGCCTCCCCCATGTTAGTTAAGGATCTTAGGGAGAATGGCAATTGGAATCTGAACCCTATCCTTCCATTCTGCAACCCCTCTCAGCTCTCTAATATTCAGAAAATCTCTATTATCCAAGGGAAAAAGGATAGAATAGTGAATAAAAATAACCTTTCCCAACCTACCCCTCTTTAAAAGGAGGTGGACAGGGGTCATATGATTTGGAAAATGTTTGTCACTCCCTCCATGTCTTTCTTCATTTGGAGACACTTCTCTAAGCTGATTCCCACTGATGATATATTGAAATTGAAGGATCTTAGAGGTCCCTCTAGATGTATTTTTTGTTTGTCAGAGGTGGAGACCCCTGCTCACCTTTTCTTTGCCTGTCCTTAGGTACAACAAGTTTGGAAATTTTAGCAAAGCTTAATGTTTCTAGCAAAGCTTAATGTTCCTGCCATGAATCTTTCAAGGGATGTTTTTCATAAGTGCTGGTCTGATTGGAGGGGTGCTAAAATTCAAGATATCCCTAATATTGTAGCTTGGTTTGTATGGATGGCTAGAAATCAATTGAAATATGAAGATACTCCCTTAGATGTCATGAAAGTGGGTATGAACTGCATAGCATATCTTCAAAAACTGATTAAATTTGAAAAGTTTAGTGTTGTATTGGAGCTGGCCCCCTCTTTCGAACCTCCTATTACTAGTGTTCTTAAGATATGCTATTCTCTACCTTAGAATGGATGGATAAAGGTCAACACTGATGGTAGTTATACTACACAATATGCAGGTATTGGTGGTGTCTTCAGGAATCATAAGGGGAAGTGCATTTTATATTTCCAGTCTCTTGTTTTGGCTGTGGATCCTCTTGAGGCGTAATGTCAAGCTATTTTTTGGGCTCTCTATTTTGCTAAAGCCTGCAGTCTTAATCAATTGTCGGTTGAATCTGATTCCTTACTACTTATCAACATGATCAAGGGTTCTTTTGACATCCCCAGGAACTTAATTTGTTGGATTTCTGGGATTCATTTGCTGCTGAAGAACTGCTCCACAGTTTTCACTCACATATATAGAGAAGGTAATAGACCATCCAATTGGTTGGCTAGAAGGGGTCTCCAAATAAAAGTCTCATTGGTTACTAAGAGGATTACTCCTCCACTGACTTTCCTATTGTCCAGTGACCTTCTTTCTCTCCCTTACATTAGATAGCCTTCTCTTTTTTTTATTGTCTTTCCTATTAAGATGTTGCCTTCTTTCTATCATCCCTCTTCACTTGTTTTGTAACTATTTTTTTTTAATGGAATGGAGCAATGCTCCTATATATATTCATTTTTTTACGGATTCTGTGTTTTTGAGAAAATTTAATATAAGGAAATATTTAAAAACATAATTATTTACCTAATTTTATGGAAGATTTGAGAATTAATTGAATTTAAAGTGAAATGGTGAAAATTTTGGAATGGCGCCTGTGGCGCCACATTCTATAGAGCTCGCACCTGAAGCACCAGAATTGGTGCCTGAGGAACCATGGCGATGAAAATATCTTAAAACAATTCGAAAGGTAGTTTTTGGCGGCTTCTCTTCCTAAAAACACCCAAAAACTGATTCCTAAACCTATTTTGGAGGGGAAAACGAGGGAAGGGTCACTATTTTGCAAATCCAATGGCTTCTCACTCTGAAGATATCATGAGATATGGAATTTTAAACTTAACGAAGTTCATCAGTTTCAATGTGCAAAAGTTATATGATTAGGTTCTTGTGAAGAAGAGGTTAATAAAGGAAAGGGAATTTGTGATATGAGTCAACATCGAATACTTAAGTGGAAGAGATTATTGCACAGAGACGTTGGGAATTACTTTGTTATACCAGTGCCGTTGTAGTTGTCCCTTTGGTGAAAGAGTTTTATGCCAATCTTCACGTAATCAACCAAGGAATTATTTATGTTCAAGGCAGGTGTGTACAATTCACTCCTTCAAGAATAAATGATATGTTTCTGATTGAAAGTGTACATATTTTCTATTTTACAAATTTTACCCCTACAAGAGAATATATGAACAAACTCTATCAATTTCTTACTGATGAAGATTCAAATGAGGAGATCAGAGATGATAGAATTATAAGTTATTCTTCATCATTGTTGAATCTTTCATCTAAGGCATGACATTTCTTTATTGCATCAAAATTACTCCCTACTATGAGAATCAGAAAGGTGATGAAGAAGAGCGTTATTTTAAATTATTGTATTCAAACTGGAAAACCTATTTATATTGGTGCAATATTTGTGAAATTCATTTTGGGTTTGATCATCAATGGATCTACTGCTAGACTGTGACATCCATCTACTTATTCCTACTATGCAATCAAGCGCATGTGCTTTATGAAAGTTGGGAAAAGGTACTTCTTTCTTCGAAGACTATGGACTCAAAAGTTTACTGTAAATGCATAGGAATGGGAGATGAGAATGATATGAATGTACTGATGGATCAAACATCCTATAATTCCTCACTTATTCAGCCTTACTTCAGTTCGAATGCACTTCTGAAGATAATTAAGAAGATAAAGAGCGAGGTACTAAACCTTATGCATGCAATTGGAAATATTTACTGAAATGCTAGATCAATTGAATTTGAGGATGAAAGAAAATTTTAAACATACTAAAATTATTGAAGATGGTTTGGTATGTATGTCAAGAAACATTCTTGGATCGAGGAAAATTCAACGGATGAATTTCCTTATCGACCTTTCTACAACTTGTACGTGCACTACCAATCTATGGGAGAGATCCAAGAGGAAGAGAGTGAAGAAGTTGTTCGAACTCAATTTATGCAAAAAATGTGTATTTAATATTGCTCAATTATGTTATGGTATTATGCCGGATTGCATTTACTTCCATAGTTGAACTTTATTTGTGTTTCTTGTTGAGTATTTTGATATTTAAAATTTAGTGTTAGGATGTTTGGTTTGCTTTGGACACTGAATTAGATTTTGTTGGCTTGAAAACTATTAGTTTGTAATAGTGCGGATGTTATATATAAAAGAGAGTTTTGTGTTTTTTGTGAAAGTTTTGTGTTAAAAAGTTGTTTAATTATGAGTATAAGTGTTTATTTGAGTTAGTTAGAGGTTGACATAAAGTGGTACATAGTAGATTTCCACAAAAAATTAAAATCTAGAAATTTTTGTGTTGGCGCTTTTGGCGCCAAATTCTAAAAAATGCTCAAATGGGTTAAAAATCATGAAATTGCACAGTAAAACTCAATTTTATTGCTTGAGTCATCCCCTACATCTAAACCGAGGCTTAGGGTTTGACATTATGTGGATTTGAGAAGATTTCAAGGGACAAAGATCATAGATTTCATCTTCTCTTGGTAAGAGCTTCCCGTTGACTTTGATATTTTTTATTTTGACCATGGATTTATCCTACATTATGGAAATCCTAAAATTGTGGAATTTGATGAAAAAGGTTATTAAAAAACCTATGGTGAAAGGTTTTATACCAAATAATCTTACTTATCGGGTTATATTTTTAGTTTTGTAATTTATTTGAATTTATATAGAAATTCAAATGGCTCCGCTAGTGAAAAGAGGAAAGACTACAAGATTTTGACTAGAGAAGATTTGTCAATAATAAGACCCAACATAGTCACAACACTCAAATGGGCTTGAGAAAATTGATCCAGGAACGAGCACTTGCTAACCTGGGTGGCGAGATCAAGAGATTGATCATCGCTAAAAATTGGGAGATATTCTGCTACTTCACAGCAGTAGCAATTGTTCCAATGATCTGTGAGTTCTATTTCAACTTGCAATTTACCAATGATGATCACATCTTTGGGAGAGGTAAGCAAGTTTAATTTTCTAATTAAAAGATTAATGATTTTTTTGGATTGAGGAATGTATTCCATTGCGAATATGATGCATTCGTGATGACTGGCTCATCACTGGATGAAGTAATTTCTTTCTTGAATAATGGATCGAGGGAATGGAAAATTAAGAATAATAAGAAAGTTAATTTCTCCACTTCTGAGATGAATTTTCAATCTAAGGTATGGAATTACTTCATCCCTGCTAAATTTCTTCCAAAAAATCATCTGAGCAAAGAAAAAAAGGAATAAGTTGTGCTAATTTTTTGCATTCAACAAATGAAGGTAGTAGACGTTGGTGCTCTTATAGAACATAATGCTCGGATTATAGCCACAAGTGCTACAACTAGTGGTTTGGGATACTCTACCCAAATTATCACTTTACGTGAATAATCATGGGAAGAGTTTCTTAGAAATGAAAAAAAGTTGCAGCCCCAGATGCTAATTGGGGGACGCATTGCCCAATGATTTAAATCATTTATTAGATTGAGGAGTGGAGGAAGTTATAGATCCTCAACATCTACTGCAGGTCCATCTACTTCTTGGTCTGCTTCACTTGAGAACATCATGGTGCAGCTTATAATACAACAAATAGATATTGTGAAAATGCATGATAAGATTGGAGGAATTGAAGCAAGGAATGCATATAACGATGAATATAAGCAAAGGAGAGTTCAACATGATATAGCATATCAGGAGGTTATGACTAGATATCTTAGGGATGATTAAAATGTGGAATTTCCAACTTGCCCCAACTTTACTCCTCATGTGCTAGATCACGAAGAAGAAAAAGAAGAAGAAGAAGAAGAATATGAGGAGGATAAGGATGAAGACTGATATTATTAAGAGTTTAATTTGTTTGTTGGTTCGTTTGTTTGTTATTTTGATTATTTTGTTATTTGTTCTCTTTTAAACTATTGTAGTAGGAACTTTCATTTTAATGTTGTACTTTAGACTATAATAGAAATTTTAGATTTTTTACTTTTTTTACATTTTTAATATTTTCAATTTCTATTTATGCTTTTAATTCTTATCACATCCTTTAAATTATACTATTTTTTATTTAATTCTTTAAAGCCTGTATTTTTAATTTAGTGCCTGCAGTATACCAGTGCCCAGTTTCATATTCAGAAATCCTTTATAGGTTAGTTTTTTTTTTATGTGCATTTACTATTTTCTTTCACCTACAAATATTTTTGTAATGAATATTTTTAAATAATTAAAAATTTAACTTTCGGGGAAAGAATAATTTCTTTTAAAAAAAAGTAAACTAATTTTTTTTTGTCCTCAATTAAATATAATTTTAAAATTAATTTAACATGACCTTAGATATTTGAGTTTAACATTAAATGACTATATTTATGTTTGTAAATATTATGGTAAATTTAGGTAATTTTTTTTTGAAAAGGATGGTTAATTCTAAAGTTAAAGATATTTTGTATGGAAAGATAAGACTATATTTTTCTATTTAAAGTAATGAAAATTGTATTTTTAAAGTATTAAGAATTTTAGAGTTTCATGTAAGAAGAAAAGAATAAGACTTTAAGAAAAATCCTCAAAACTAATATGAGTTTATAAAGTGAAGAAAGGTAAAAAGTCTTAAATTTAAGAAGAGGATGGTCATGTTCAAAAGTTTTAAAGGCTATCCAAATATAGTAATCCTCACTTGAAAAAGAAAAACAAAGGATTGAAATGATCCTAAAAAGAAATGGAAAAAGATAGGGGATTAAGAAGATCCTGAAAAAGCAAAAAAAAAGAAATGTGAGGAGAAGCTTGAGGAGATGCCTAATCAAAAATTGGTTTCACTTGAATCAACTTGAGGAAATGACATTATTAAAATTTTCAAAAATTGTATTTGAGTATTAGTACCCTTACAAGTAGAGATTGTAATGAAGCTCTTTTTCATATGGATATTCCTTGTATCCTCGATATAACAAATTACTATTCTTCTTAAAATAAATAAAGATTCAGATACCTTAGATTTGACGACTAAATATTCTTAAAATTATAGTTTTAATCTATGTTAATAAATGTTTTTCTTAAACTTTACTATTTTATTATTTTATTTATTTTTACTATTTTATTTATTAAACTAAAGTATAGAAGTTTAAAAGTTAATCTCTATCATATGTCATATTTTTATGAGGTAAAAGTGTCATATAATATTGAGGACAAGTAACATATAATTTTGAGGGATTTTGATGCCCCAAAGTAATGTGTTATTTTATGTAAACATTTTATGCTTATTTCTGGGGATAATACACTTTAAAGAATAACATTTTCATGTTTTTATTGGAGCAAAAGTAGCAAAAAAGGACAAAGTTTTGAGCCAAAATAGCAATTTTTTATAAATTTGGCCGCTGAAGAGCCAGATTTGGCTCTTAAAGCACCACTTTACAGAGTGCTGACACCTGAAGTGCCAGATTTGGTACCTGAAGCACCATTTTATAGAGAGGCCTGAACCCTCAATGGCGTAATAGTCGACTTTTAATGAATTAAGGCCATTTGAGATAAATTTTAAGGAATTTTGAAGGTTCCACATGTTTTAAACATCTGATTGAGTGATTCAATACATCTAGACACTTTAGAAGGCTCTTCGAAAGAAGGGATATGTCTCTTGAATCAATAGACATATCTTTTGGAATTCAAAAGGTTTGACTTTTGGAGAGAGCATTGGAGGGAATTTTAAATTCTTTTTGGAGGGAGGCAACCTCTAATAAAAAGAGAGAGAAGTCTAGGGCTGAAGTGTGGTTGGTGGCATGTAAGGTTTAGCGAGAGAGAGAAAGAGAAAGTTAGAGCGAGAAAGACAGGGACTTGGAGATTTTCTTCAAGGGTTGTAAGAGAAGAGGGAAAGTGAGAGATTGCTTCGTCATTATATTTCCAAGAGAGAATTTCTTAAAGAGTTCTTAAAGGGATTTTGTTAGGAAGGATTGTGAGATAAGTTGTGTCTTATTTTCTATGTTTTGTATACTTGTTTTTATATAAGAAGTCCATGTTTTTTCTTATCCTTTTCATGATTTTTAAGTAATCTTCTTTATCTTTATCCCTACTCTGAGATATGATTTTGTGACGAATTGAATTTTTTTATAAGGTTTTAAATGTCAATAATTTGTGATGATTTTAACTGTGATCTTCATTTACTTATCTTCATTTACATTTTGTGATCTTCATTTACTTTTAATCTGACCAATTGAAATGTTAAAATGTGTTGAGAAACACATGATCCAAAAGGGTTATGATTTCTAAAACATGGTGAGTCACATGCAATTTCATGATTGAGGATGTTATCCATGGGGTTGACTGCAAATAAAAAGAGAAGTAAACGTTGTTTGAGGCATAATTGAGTATTTTAAGGTAACAAATGAAAGTCTCCAATTTGGTCCAATTGATTGGAATCTAATGTGAGATTGTTAGCCATCAGGTGAGAGAGAAGTGGGAGCTCTAGAGTGAGAGCTGGTATCCTCCCAACCTAACAACAGAATTAAAGACCAAACACTAGATTAGTCAATGTTCTTTTTGCAACTGAAAGAGCGTAAAAAATAGGATTGCTCCTACTTGTCCATCAGCCCCAACACCGGCATGTGCAAGCCAGCGTGCTGGTCTGTTTCTTCTTTGTGTATAAACAAGAACTTCAGATTAATACCCTGGGAGCTGTAAAAAATTTTGTTCTTCCATTGCAGAATGTGTCAGGGGCAGGTAGTGGTATTAAGGAGTATGCTAATCATGACCTTGGAATATGTCTCAAAAATAAGATTTTGAATTTTGACTTTGGATGCAATATGGCCCAATAGATAGCCAAAGCCTCAGCTTCCAATGCATCAACAGCAAAAATATGACACAAAAAATGGAGCAGACAGGCACCATTTGAATTCCTGAACAAGCCACCAATACCAGTAGTGGAGCAGTGGATTACCAGTAGTGGATCTATAGAAACTGCCATCTGTGTTAGCTTTCAGCCAAACAACAGGAGGTTTAAACCAATACACTAGGGGATGCTCAAAATTAACCTAACTGGCCATATATCTAGTCATAAGAAGGTCAGGGAAGGCCTTTCAGTATATAATTTTTTTTCAGAAAAGCTAAACAGTTTGCTGCCACCTTAGAGGGAAGGGGTAGATGTTCATCAAACTTGGCCTTATTTCTAGCCATCAAAGAGAACCAGGCCACCAAACAAGGTATCTCCATGAGTTTTAAATGAAGCCACTCTTTTCCAGCAATAAATAAATTTCTGCCAAGTAAGATTGATAGTTTGCACTTTCAGATGGCTAAGTACAATAGACCAGACTTGTTGGACAAACAAGCATTGGAAATAAAGATGGTCAGTGGTTTCCTCGTGCCCTTTGCAAAGAATACAGCAGGAAAAGCCTCTCAATCCCTTTAGTTCCAGAATATCATCAGTTGGGAGGCATTTGGAGAAGATTCTCAAATAGAAGAAAGACATAGATGGGGAGAGGAACTTATTCCATATAGATTTCCCCTAGCGAAAACTCACCGCATGGGATTGTTGTGAATATATATAAGCAGTAATAGATTGGGGAACATCTTGTTTGGAAACAAGTTTATCTTTCTTAGAAGGGTCCACAGTGATGTTATTTATCTTGTGAATTTTTGAATTATCCAGAATGTTGTTTAAAGCAATAAGATTTCAATTACCCTCATTCCAGCAATCAGAGACTTTGGTAGATGTTGGAAAGGGAACAGTAGTCCTTTCTGAGAGCTTCCCATCCCCCATCCAGGGATCAAGCCAAAAATTTAGATTCCCCTCTCCTAGATCCCATATAAAATGTTCCTCAGCATTATCTTTAATTTTGAGCATTTGAGACCCGATTTTGGAGTCTCCCAATTTAGATAATGCAAGAGAGGGGTGAGAGCTCCTACAGTACTTGCCTTTGAGAAAAACAGCCCAATGGGACTCTTGAGCTCTGAAATGAATCCACAACTTACAGAAGTTGATATGTTGTAGATGCTTGAAGATTTGAACCCTAGTCCCCCATTGTGAATGGGTTTGCAAATAGTATTCCAATTAGTACAATGCTTTTGGTTTCTTCGGCCAGACCAAAGAAATCTGTTAAAAGTTTTCTCAAGTAACTGCTGTGTACTCTTTTTCATAGTTGCCATCTATAAGATGTAAGAGGGAAAGCTAACAGGACATGTTTTAGAAGAGTAATCCTTCCTCCGTTGGATAGAAAAAAATTGGTCCATTTTGTAAGCTTAGATTAGATCTTTGTAACCACCTCATCAAATTGTATTTGTCTGGTCCTACCCTTTAGCAAGTAAACCCCCAAAAACATCAGATGTGAGTTAGCAATTTGAAAACCAGTATAGGTAGAAACCTATTATCTGAAAGGCTGTTTAACACCTTTGCTCAAATATATACTGCATTTATGCTTATTCAGCTGTAGTCCAGAACAAAGCAGAAATTCATTAAGAAGTTTTTGGATTTGCCTAGCTACAAGTTTAGTAGCCTTTGAGAAAAGAATGACATCATCTGCATATGATAAGTGATTGATGCCAATGTTTGATATATGCTTGAAAATATTTTATTTGGGATACATTTGAAATCTGGTTAAGAATAAGAGAAAGATAATCAAAAACTAAAATAAAAATAGTAGGAGAGAGAGGGTGAGCTTGCTTGATTCCTCTTGTGGCTTTAAAGAAGCCATATGTCCTTCCATTGATGATTATTGAGTAAGCATTGTTGTTCAGCCACCCCCTGATTAGAATTATGAAATCCATATTAAATCCTCTAGCATATAGATCCTCCTCAACGAAGTCCTAGTGAATAGTATCATAAGCTTTGCAAATGTCTAATTTGTAGATCAGATTGCCCCCCTGCAGCTTTTATCCAAATCTTGGTATAATTCTTGAGCTAAAAGAACATTTTCCACAATGCTTCTTCCTTTGATAAAGGTAGTTTGTTTGTTGCTGATTATCCTATGCAGGTGGGGTTGAATTATAGCAACCAGCACCTTGCTAATAATCTTAGTTATCACATTGGTGAGACTTATTGGTCTAAACTGATCCAGTCTGTTGCAAACTGTCTCTTTGGGTATGAGGGAAATGGTAGAAGAAATGATCTATTTAGTGGGATCTTGACCAGTGAAGAAAGCTTGCACAACATCTATTACCTCTTTTTTAATAACATTCCAGGCTGTTTTGTAGAAATCTACTGAAAAATCATCAGGTCCAGTAGCTTTGTTACTATCAAACGAATTGTAGGTTGTCTTGATCTCCTCTTTAGAAGTTATATTTGCAAGTTGGAGGTTAGAAGTGTAATGTCTGCAGTGGCAAAAAGATTACCTTGAACTGCAGTCCTGGCCACATCACTCTTAGTGAAGAGCTTTTGGAAGTGCTCTACAGCATTTTCAGAAATGTCTTGGGGGGTATTTAGCCAATCTCCCTGAGAGTTTTTGATCTTACAAATCTCATTACACTTCCTCTTATACTTAATGATTGCATGATAGTACCTGTAGTTTCTGTCCCCCACACAAAAATGTGTTTATGCAGCTTTCTGATGAAGGAGTTGCTCCTGCAAATAGATAGCATTAAGCGAACCTTCATTTGCAATAAATAAGTTAGATTCCAAATTAGGATTTTGACTAAGCTTGGATTCCAACTCATTAACGGTGGCCTCAGCTTCCACCCCCTTAGTATGCAAGTTGACAAAAGTTTTCCAATTCCAAGATTTGAGTTTTGCAGGAAGTCTCTTTTGAAGAATCAATAATTTCACCCAAGAATTATCATTATGATAACTGGACCACACAGATGTAACTTCATTCACGAAATCAGGATGAGAAGACCAGACATTTAAATATCTAAAATAAGATTTGGTGGTGTTGATGGTGCTGTGAATAGAGATTAGAAGGGGTCTGTGATCTGAACCTGTCATGGACAAATGGGAGACAGAAGTATGCAAAAAGTCATTTAGCCATATATCATTAGCAAGAGCCCTATCATTTCTTTCATAATGAACACCCCTTCTCCAGGTGAACCTGTGGCCAGAGAAACCCAAATCAAATAATCTGGCCAGATGCATATTATCCAAGAAAAAATTCATTTTATTTATATCAGGAAGTCTGCCTCCTGCTTTTTCATCAGGAGAAGTCATACAATTAAAGTCCCCACAAACTAGCCACTTTAAGGAGATATTTAGGCTCAGATTATATATTTCCTTCCGAAGCTCAACCCTCCCAGCTGAAGAGCTTGTGGCATAAGTAAAAGTAGCATGAGCAAAATGACCTGCCAAAAATAGTGATGTATGCAGAAACTGAGGATGGTCTAAAAGATTTGCCAAGTGACTTTTTTCTTGTAGAGAAGCCAAATCTTATTATTGCAATTATGAAAAAATATAAAGCCAGGGATTTTTTTAATGATTCTAGATCGGTGCTTAGAGATCATGGGTTCAAGAAGAACAATGCACCAGAGTTTGTGCATCCTAATTAAGTGAAGTAATATGTTAAGGGACCTAATATGTGCCAATCCCCTAACATTCCAACAAAGTAGGTTAATCATTGATAATTTTTCCTCTCCTCCTTGTTCTAGGAAGAGATTACAAACTTTTGGACATAAGTTCCTTAGGGGTAGCAGCATTATGTTTCAGCTCTTGCAATTTTTTCTTTTTCTTTTTGGACTGGTGAATCTGTCATTTTTCCTCAAGGTCTAAATTCAACTGTTGGACCACATTATCCTCAAACACATTGATAGTAGGTGACTACAGTACAGGAAGGTCAATGTGACTCTTGTTAGAAGTAGTAAGTTTTAAAGTATTGGACATATCAGATGATCCCACTCCTCTAGATGCCAAACATGGAGATGTGGAAACATCAATGGGGGTAGGGGAGATCAAAGGGGTCAGGTTAGTGAAAGGTTAAGAAGTAACATCAGTAGGAACTTCCATAACAGGAGTTAAAACAGAAGCTTGAAAAGATTTGAAATTTAAAGGTAAGAAGTTGGGGTCAGCTTAACTATTTAAAGCCATAGACTGCGGAGGGACAAGAAGAGGAGGCAAATTTTCAGAGGTTCCTTCAAAAACAGTCTCAGATTGAACCTTCACCAGGGGGGACAATCAACAATTCCAAGGGTTAGAGATTTTAAAGGAAGTTGGGGATCAGTGTCAAGATTTTGGGCCAAGGTCTTAGTGGAGTCTTAGTGGGCGAGGCAGGATCCATAGGCAGTGAAGTATTTTGATATGTAGGAGTAGGAGTGTGTCCAGAGATAAAGTTCCTTTTCTTTGGATGCAGTCAGAAGCATTTGTTTTTAGTGTGCCCAAACATCTTACAATTGTGACAGTAATATGGCCTTTGCTCCATAACAATTTTATGCCAATACCCATTGTTAGCAGTGCCCAGCCATATTTCATCCACTTCAGGTTGGGTGATGTCCCTTTCCACCAGGATTCTAGCCGCAGAAGGTCTTGAGAGGTTAAAATTTGGAGCATCAAGCTTCATTGGTTTTCCAAGGGCAGTGCCAATAGTAAACAGAACTTGGTGATTGAAGAAATCCAATGGAAGTTTCAACCAAATGGAAACTATTGGGGGTTCCTTTGAGGGATCAAAATTAGTGGTCCATTTTAACAATTTCATAGAGATACCATCCAAAAATAGAACTTGTTTTGCAAAAAGCCTTGCATAATCCTCTTCTTTAGCTAATTGAATCATAATATGTCTTCCATCCATCAACCCAACCTTCCAAGCACCAACCAATTTCAAGTCATCAAAGTATTCTCTGATTTCATCAATTTTTGGGTGGCCAAATTTAAATTTTCCCACCAGGGTAAATTTTTGAGCCTCATCTTAAGAGCAGATTTCATTATCAGAGAAAACAACAGCCACCTTGCCTCCTTTTAAACATAAGGATTTCACAAAGGGACAGTCCACTTTTCCAGAAGTAGCATCATGATAAGCTTGAGGAAACACAAGGTTCTCAACATTTTGCAGAGTTTCAAAACCCTTCCCCACCACATCAGCAAAGGTGGCTTTAGACCATTGGATATTAGTTTCTAAGTCAATGGGGATCGGGGAGGCCATTGATAGCAGAAAATGCTCTCACAGAGAAAAGGCAGTGAAAAGCTACTAGTAATAGAACATTAACTCAGTGGCTCAAGAAAGAGAAGGAAGCAAGCAAACCTCCTCTAAACTATTACAACACCAAAAAGAAACAAACAAAATGGGAGAAAAGTCAAACAAATAGTAAAATAAAGCAAGAAGAAGCAAGAAGTCATCATTGAAGCAGAAACCCTAGCAGAGCCAGGGAAATAGCCGCCACCATGAAGAAGATATATATATATATTTATATATATTTGTAAAAGGAGCATAATTTGGCTCCATACATGTTGAACAATGCAAACATTACATAAAGACTCAACTTGGGAGACCCCCAACCTAGATACCAAAATACAAAAAGACTCCTACCTATAGAGTGTGACCTCACCACAAATATATATATAAGCCAAAGAAAGAGGAGGGGAGAGGTGGCCCAGTTGCTAGAGACCATTGTAATTGTTAGCCTTAATTCTAAGATGTGGGGCTTCAATTTTATCACCATGAAGAGGAGAGCAAGAGGAGTGGGGGGCCTTTGGGCAAGAGATGTAGAATTAGAATAAAGACCTTGTGTGGCTAGCCAATTTGCAGGTTGATTTCCTTCCCTGTAGATAAAAGTCATATTGAAGTTAGAGATATTTTTGAGACTCTAGATTTTTTGTTTCCATTGTGTGTGGTAACAGGAAGACAATTCCCAGATTCCAGGAAGTTGATGAGCTGTAGAAAGTCCACCTCTATCATAAATTTATACCATTCAGCTTTTGTAGCAAATGTTAAAGCCCAGAAAATAGTAATTAGCTCAGCCTCAAGTGCATCTTTAGCTCCAGTTAGGGCACGAAAGAATAGTAAACATTTGCTAGAGAAATCCTTAAACACTCCCCCCACCCCAGCACCCCATTCATTAAAAGTACGATCAATATTGATCTTCATGGTGTACTGTTCAAGGAGTTTCCAAAAGATCTTCTGAATTTTATGAGATTCTTTAGCATCTGTGATCTGAAGCTTACAAATATTGGGAAATTTATTGAATTAAATCAATTTTGTTAATTAAGAGGCACAATTTCTGGTGACCTTGTAGTGTTGGATGTATTTTTCCTCATGTTTTGTGTTATTTCAGCTCATCCAAAGAAACCACGCAACGATAAAAGGAATAGATTTACAATGACTTCTCTTCCAGCTGTGCCACCCAACTTTGAGATTGGACCAATCCAAATCAAAGCCATCCACCTTAAGCATAGCCAAAAAGTCTTTCTATACCACTTGAGCAAACTTACATTTGAAGAAGTGATGGTTGTTTATTTTCTCATTATGTTGAAAAAGATAGCATCTAGAGGGCCCCCTCAATCCTTTCAATTTTAGTATATCATCAGTAGGCGGTAATCTGTTGAAGAATCTCCAACAAAAGAAAGACATAGAAGGGGAGAGGAATCTATTCCATATGGCGTCTCCCCTAGGGACCTGGTCGCAGCAGAAAAGCTTAGTCAAACTTTTAATAATATAACTATGCCACATAATTTTGTCCTTCCTGGTATCATCAAAGTTGACTTTTGTAATTTGAGAGAGATGAGGCTCCTGTAAAATGGATTGGAGCTTGGTTATTGACCAGGAGTCACCCTCCCAAAAATCAGCCACACTAAGTTGTGGATTGAAGTTAGGAGAGGGAGCACTTAGCCAATCATTGGGACACCAATGATCCAACAAGAAATTCACCTTACCATTCCCCAAATCACAAATATACATATCCTCAGCAAGATGTCTTAGTCTGAGCATGTTAACCCAAATCCCGGAGTCACCCAATTTTCTGGTGATGAGAGAGGGGTGTTGACCCTTACAATACTTACCCTTCCTGAATTTAGCCCAAATAGATGTTTGAGCTCTGAAATTTATCCACATTTTGTAGAAATTTATTTGGATGAGTTGTTGGAGCTCCTTAAAACCTACACCACCAGCCATGGTAGCTTTAGCAACCTTTTACCAAGAAGCCCTATGAAGCTGCTGCCTTTGACCAGCCCACAAAAATTTGTTAAAAGTTCTCTCCAACTCTATATGTGTGCTTTTCTTCATAAAAGTGGTTTGGAGAATAGAAGAGGGAGAAGTGGTTAGACTACTTTTGGGTAGAGTTATCCTGCCCCCATTGGAAAGGAAGGAGTGAGACCAGCTGGATAAATGATTCTGAATTTTTTGAAATACTTCATCAAATTGAATCAATTTAGATCTCCCCAAATAAGATTAACCCCTAGGTATTTAAAAGGGTATTTGTCTATGGAGTTTCTCCATCACCAACGATCTGATTCCAAACATGATATTGCATTTATTTATGAATGATACCGTGTAAAATGACCTTGCAAAATTATGATGATCGATGTGAGGGGGGATATAGTCTACAGCTTCGTAGATATTAACTATACAGCTGTTCGAGATAAAATATGCTAGAAGTATGTGCCAGGTCACCAAACGTTTAATTATCCTTTTGATGAATGATGGTAACGGGTCAACCTCGTCGTGACAAATTATCCCGGGAGGATTTCCTTATTTATCTTTGGCAAAATTGTAGCAGCAACCGTATTGGATCCCAACCCTTCCTTTACCTCATTTCCATTCGATATCATTGAGCTAGGATTTCCACCAGCACATCCCATTTCTTGCTCCAAAAGAACATGTTCTACAATGTCATCTTGTTCACTGCTGGTGAACACGTTGGTGTGCAGTTCCAACCCTTTCACTTCACTGCTGGTGAACACGTTGGTGTGCAGTTCCAACCCTTCCAGTATGTTAACATACTTACCCTGAAATCTTTGAAAATGCTCAAAATTTTGTTTTCTCACCTTTTCATATTTTTCCATTTCATGCTCTGGAATGATCAGCAAATGAAGTGACCTTCTCATGAACTGGGGAACATAAGCTTCAACTTCCAGGATTCTTTTCTCAATCTTTTCTTCTTTGAAAATCACCCCTCCTCCAGTTTTCATGGGTTGAGGTTGCATTTCAACTGGCTGATCTGGGGTTTTCCCTTTTAATTTGATTGCCATCTGGGCAATAGTATCTTTATACTCCCCTTGTTCTATCAATTTTTCTAGCATCTTGTGGATACGACAATTTTGATTCCTCTTCTGCGTACAAGGAAGTGTTGCCTTACCTTCTGGCTGATCGTCGGTAGGAGTAGCACCAACAAGCTTGCCCTTAGAGGTCATTATCATTGACTTCATCGAATTAATTGTAGCATTGCTTGATTCTGCCTCGTCGATTTTTTCTAAGTTCCTATTCTTCTCAGCAACGAATTGATTCTTATTTTTAAATTTCAGCACAAACTTCTGCTTGCAAAACTCATCTTTGTTAAAACTCAGCACAAACTTCTGCTTGCAAAACTCATCTTTGTTCACCACAGTTAAAGCTGAGCTTTCATAATCTAGCTCAATTTGATCGAAGTTGAAATCAAATTCAACCACCGCACCTTCTTAAAATTTTGTCCTATCAAGGGAAAAACCAATGCCATTCTTGAATGTGAAAATGAGTCTTCCTCCTGACATTCTCCTGCATTAAAACAGGAAAACAATCAGTATGTCATACTGGGCTTTTAAGCAAGAACAATATGAAAATTTATTGTATTTTAGTTTTTTATACCCCAACCCAGCAGAGAGCAGAGTATATATATATATATATATATATATTTCGAACTAACATGAAAGGAGAAAGAAGAAAGAAAGAAAACAATAAAAAAAACTACATATATTTTTTTTATTACAAATTTATGTTCGGACCCAGTTGCAATTAAAACACTGGTGCTTCTAAGAACAAAACTTTATTTCTAAAGTTCGCTCTTTCGAAACATCATGATGCGTAGTATTTCTTCAGATATCGTCCATTAAAAGGAAGCATAGCTTGTTCTCCTTGAAAAGTTTTCAATTGGTAGGCTCCTCCAGAGTAAACCCTTTTAACCACGAATGATCCTTCCCATGTTGGTTCAAATTTACCTCCTATCTTGCGATGTGCAAGAATAGGTCTTCTAAGGAAGAGAACCAAATCACCAACTCTGAAAGTCCTGAGGCGAACCAATTTTTCATGTGCTTGAATCATCTTGGCTTGATACAATTCTAAATTTTGTTGTGCTACCAATCATTTTCCTTCCAAACTTTCTAATTCTTTCAGCCTTAATTTGACATTTTCTTCAGTAGTGATTTTTTTGGCAATGGCAACTCTGAGAGAAGGAATTTGAACTTCTAAAGGTAACATAACCTTGAACCCATACACAAGAGCGTAAGGTGTAGACTAGGTTGGAGTTCTGAACGTAGTTCTATAAGCCCATAAGGCTTCTAATAATTGCTCGTGCCAATTCCTTTTGTTTCTATCGAAAGTCCTTTTTATAATTTGAATGAGAGTCTTATTAAAAGCCTCAGCCAATCCATTAGCTCTCGGATAATAAATTGTAGAAAAACGCAAATAAATTTCGTGTCTTCTGACAAAATTATTGATCTTCATGCTTTTGAATGCAGACCAGTTGTCTGAAATAAATCTGCATGGTATTCCGTAACGATAGACAATTTTGTTCTTGAAGAACTGTAAGACATGTTGTGCTTTTACTTCTCGCAATGGTATCACCTCTGCCCACTTTGAGAAGTAATTTGAGAAGTAATCAGTAGCGGCTAGAATGAACTGATGTCCTTTTGAAGATGGAGGGTATATAGGACCCACCACATCTGTGCCCCAACATTCAAACGACCATGACACAACTTTCGATGTAACACATTCTGGGGGGTGGTGTAAGACGGGGTGATGTAAGACCACTCCATGTACTTGGAATTAGTGACAACTTTATTAGTGACAACTTTTGGCGATTTTCATACAGTTGGTCATCATCGCGGGCTAGTAATACCCTAGTCTTTTAATTTTCATTTTCATCTTCGGACCTAACTGATGAGTGCCACAAAGTTCTGAGTGTACCTCTTTAACAATTTCTTGAGCTCCTGTATCATTGAGGCATCTTAAACACATTTGGTCGAAAGACCTTCGATAAAGAACAATATCAATTAAAGCATACGATAAGACTCTCTTTTTTATTTAATATGCTACTAACTTATCATCTGACAGCTTTCCTGTTTGTAAATATCCTGTGAAAGGTTGACATCAGTCTTCTGTAGTTTCGGTGGTTGTCAGTATTATTTCTTCTTTACCCAATTTGTCCAAAGTATCTACATCGATCTAGGATAAGATCTGAAGTCCTTGAACGTGATCTTAATTGAATATTCTTGTGGTTTTTCGCGAGTTTAGCCAAAGCATCGGCGAGAGTATTTTCTCCCCTTGGGATTCTGTATATTGTCACGTCTGGAATCTGTTCTAACAACTTCATTGTATAACGATGATATTGTTCCAATTTAGCTTCAAAATTTTGTATTGCCCAGCAACCTATTGAATGATTAACTGTGAATCTCCGTAAATGTTAATGTCAGTTATACCCATTGATATTTCTAATTGTAGCCATGTTATCAATGCTTCGTACTCTGCCTCATTATTCGTGCATGGTTCTGTCAAATGATAGGAATACCTTAACATCACTTTTTTCAGTGTAATGAAGATTATCCAATCCTTTCTTTACCAGGTATTATTGCTTGCAATTCTTTATCTTTTTGCATTGAAGAAGCCCCATCAAAATATAGTTCCCAATGTCAAGTCTTGGAATTTTCCACATCCATTATCTGTTCATCTAGCAAATCATCATTAAGAGGGGAACTAGCCAGTAACGGGTGTGCCGCGAGGAAATCTGCTAGAATCTGTCCTTTCACAGCCCGTAGTGGAACAAAAGTTATATCAAATTACAATAATATCATGGCCCATCTTGCTAAGCTACCGAAAAGCGTTGTTCGGGTCATTAAATATTGCAATCGATTAAACTTCAAGATAAGGTTTGCTTTGTGAGAAAGCATGTAATGACAGAGTTTTTGATATGCAAAGATTAAAGCCAAACAGTGTTTCTCAATCGGAGGATATTTCATTTCCGCTGGAATAAGACGACGACTTAAGTAATAAAGAGAATTTTCTTTTCCTTCATCGTTGACTTGGGCTAAAAGAGCTCCAAGGGAGTCATCTAAAGCTGCAGTATAAAGTATTAAAGGTTTGCCCGAAATGGGTGTTGCCAAGACAGGAGGTGTCGTTAGATATTTCTTAATGCTCTTAAACGATGTTGAAATTTATCATCCCAAATAAACTTTGCATCCTTTTTAGTCAGCACAGAAAAAGGTTGACTCCTTCCTGATAAAAAAGAAATAAAGCGTCTTAAATACGCCAGCCTCCCTTGAAAAGATCGTAATTGTTTTAAATTTTTAGGGGGTGGCATTTCCAAGATGGCTTTAATCTTACCCGGGTCAATCTCAATCCCTCGGTGACGAACAACAAACCCTAAAAATCTCCCATAAGTCACACTGAATACGCACCTTAGGGATTCATTTTAAGGTTAAATTGTCGTAACCGTTCAAAGACAATTCTCAAATCGTACAAATGAACTTGTTTCTGTTTGCTTTTGATGACCAAATCATCCACATAACATTTCACCTGATTGTGAATGAGGTCATCAAAGATCCTTGCCATCGCTCGTTGATATGTTGCACCAGCACTTCAATCCAAAAGGCATTACAGTATAACAATAAACTCCAATTGGCATTTGGAAAGCTGTAAATCTTTTATCTTCTGGAGCCATTTTTATTTGATTATATCCAGACGTTCATGAGACGATGCAATATCCACAATCAATTCTGGAATTGGAGGAAACTCATCTTTTGGGCATGCTTTATTCAAATCTCTAAAGTCCACACAGATACGAACTTGCCCATTTTTCTTCTTAACTAGCACTCTACTAGCCAACCATGTAGGATATTGTTCCTCCTATAAGAATTTAGCGTCTATTAACTTCTTGACTTCGTTTATAACTTGCTGTTCAATATCAAGACGCATTCTTCTTGAAGCTTGCTTAACTGGAATAGCTGTAGGATCTAGACCCAGTTTATGTAATGCAACTTCTGGCGCCAATCCAGGCATTTCCTCATAACTCCAAGCGAAACAATCTTTGAACTCTGTCAAGAGCTTAATCATATTCATAGATTCTTCTTCACCAAGTAGAGAGCTAATAAAAATTGGCCTTGGCTCCTTTTCAGTACCCAGGTTAATTTCTTGTAACTCATCTATTGTTGATTTAATTTCTTCTTTAATTTCAGGTGGGGCATCATCAATTATAGACTCTTCATAGTTGTTCAGAACTTCCAAACAATCTTTTTCATGTCCATTAGTAACAACTAAGCAAAATTTTGTATCATCAAGAGGCCCTACTGTGCCGAATCCAAGTCCTTGTTTGGAAATAAAGGCTTGATTATCATTATTCCAAAGTTTCTCAAAGTATTGTGATTGATTTTTTGACCATTGCTTAGGTACCAGACCGCGCTGAGCAAGATTTTGAACACAAGGTGAATACCAATCAACAGATAATTCCATTAATTTGGAAGGAAGCTCATCTTATAGTGCTACATTGATTCCAGAACTAGAGGATGAAGAACCACGATGAAACTTAATTGCTTTCATACCTACACTATGTACCTCTTTGACCATCTGACCTCAATTTTATGAGTAGAAATCAGGGTGAGGGCCATAGTTCGTACATAGCGATTGATCCGATTGTACATTGAACCATAATCACATTTCCCTTCATCTTCTAAATCAATTTGAAAAAGAGGTTTCTTCTGGTTAATCGTCGTTACGCTTTTCTTACTTTTTTGTCTTCAGAACAGTCTTCCAAACCAATGTTGATGATTGGACTTTTTTGTTCAACACTTTTATCGTTCCTTCCGCAACCTCATCCCTGGCCTCGACCTCTGATACGAGTTCTAGAGGAACTCTCAACCTCTTGTTGTAAAGGAGTAATAAAAGATTGTTGAATCAGTATCAGATGACCCTGTCTTTGTATATCTGTTGGACCCTTTACACTGTCAAGTTTATCCACGCAATCATCAATCTTGAAGCATAACATTCTTTTTCAAAGGAGTATAGTAATTGACATCTTCATGAATGCATATTTCATGAATCGAAAATGGCTGTAGATCTCCCTTTATACAATATTCTTGTCCTTCCAAACAATACTTTATGCATTGGTGTAATGATGAAGGAACTAAACTGTTCTCATGAATCCAGTGTCGGCCCAAGAGAGCATTGAACGAAGTCTCTGAATCAATGATATGGAATTTTACAGTTGTTACTAATTCTCAAATTCTCATCAGTAATGTAATTGATCCAAGAGCTCTTTCCCCTTTTTGGTTAAAGCCTCTTAACATCATCTTATCAGCTGTCAATTGTCTTGCATCTATATCCAAATACGCCAAAGTCCGTAAACTCATTATATTAATGGATGCCCCTAGATCCACTAATACTCTGGAGAGCATGAAGTGGCCATTGTTGATAGAAATATACAACAGACGATTCTGATCAGCAGTCCCAAGTAGCAAATCATCATTTGTAAACGTTATTTTTTGTTGTTCTCTTAATGAACAAACCTCATCTGAGGAAGTACTAGCAAGTTGAGCTAAACAGATCTCTGGATCTAGCAAAGCTTTTTTTAAAGCCTCTCTCATTTCCGTTAAGAGGATTAAGGCATGGTATATACTCAACTTAGCAGGTAAATTCCTAAGATGGGCTAGTACATTATAGTCCACTTTAATGCTTGTTTCCTCATCTCCATTTTGGACAGGTGTTTCATCGATCGGTGGGACTGGATTAACCTGAATAATTGTTTGTTTCAATGCATCCTTTGGACCCATTCTCGAAGCTAATTCTTTTCCACTTTTCAAATTTATTTCTATCACCTCTTCTGAATCAAGACTTGATCCTGAAACTAACTCTACATGAGCTGGAGTAACTAATTCCTCTAGGATTCCTTTTGAATCCAAAGATTCCAACTCTATTGTAATCGGCGATCCATGAAATTCAAAAATGGGCGCATCTTCTTCTGAATCAAAATTATTATCATCAATATTCACTCTTGGCTTGCCGTCACATGTGTTAAGACTCTGTACGATTTGAGAATTATCAGAAAGATTGAGATTAGTATCTGGATTTGGTGATCCATCCCCAATTATACCATCAAAAAAAATAGTCAGAACGTAGCCAAAGTCAAATTCCATAGTATTACGTGCCCCTGGTGGAGCAAAGAAGAAATCATATAAAGTTAGTGATTTGAGAGATTTCTCTCCCAAATCCGTAGTAACTAATCTCAGATGATCGAGTTTCATTTCACATTTTGACTTTTTGATGGGTTTTTTAGTCTTCTTCGAATCTTCTTCTACCGCAAATGACAATACTAGCTTAACAGGTTCTCGATCTTGAATTGCAGCTTGTACTGAAGTATTCTGAATCTGATTCAGTATTTTCTTTGAAGACTTTGTCTAAGTTGTATTCCACCCATCTTCGACTGCGTAAGGATCGATCAAAATAGTGGGATCAACCAAAACTGTATTGATTGAACCTTGTCTAGGTTCTTTCATATACTCTTTCGAGATCGTTATGTTCCCGTCCCTGAGATTATATTGTTACCAATCCTTGAAAGAAAAACAAATCTCCAGAGTATGTCCAATCATTCTATGATATGGGCAATATAATGGGTGATCCTTCTTATCAACCTCATCGGGCTTCTTTGGTTCTGGCAAGCTGAATCCTGGTTTCTTGATTTACCAACAACTTCATCTTTAAAAGGATATACTATGTTCAAATGCTTTGTCTTGGTTGGAATTGATCTATTATTTGTCTGATAATTCCTTTGTTGGGATTATTGTGTATGGTATTGCTAAGGAGGCTGATGGCTTGGTTGTGGTTGTTCAACTTTTATCTTCAATGGCTGCTTACCCTTATCAATAGTCGCAACAGTCCCAGACTTTTTCTCGAAGAATTTTACGGGTTTCTATTTTTTTAAATTTCTCAATGAAACCAAGTTGTTTTGCTTCCTTTTGAAGACTCACGGCTTTACTGAGTAATTTTTCAAAAGTTTTAATCGTGAATCCCTTGTTGAGGAAAGCAATTGGTCCATGAATACTCTTTAACAGGATTTAAATCGCATGTTGTTCTTGAATTTGCGGTTCACATTTCATTCTTAGATATCTCCAATGCAGAATGTAATCTACTAGAGTTTCATCATTTCTTTGTTTCTCGATCACTAAATCACCAACAGTGATATGGTGTCGAGCCTTGACAAATCATTTAACAAAGAGATCTTCTAATTCTGCAAACGTTTTAACAGAACCATTTGATAATTCTGCATACCAATCAAATGCCACTCCTGATAGGCTACTGACGAACTGTCGGAAGAGTAGAGCATCATTTCCCCCTGCGTTGCAACAACTGGCGCAAAAATGTGCCACAAGCTGTCGAGGGTTTCTTTTTCCATCAAAAGTTTTAAATAGAGGTGGTACAAAACCCTTGGGATATTGCACGACATCAAATTCTTCAGGATATGGTCTACCCCTTAGAATTAATGCACTGCCTTTGGATTGTATCAAGATTTCTTTCACCTGCTGTTCAATTATACTTTCAATGTCCTTTTTCAGTATCAAATTTTGGACATCATCTTTCTTACCCTGTTCTTCTTTATTAACAGAACTGGATTCCTTTTTATTATTGTGAATCTGTACCACATTTGGTTTGTTTACCTTAAGAGGCACTATCTTTGGAGACTGTAGCTGACTTCGTAAAATCATAATAGCAGCCATCATTTATTCTATTTTTGCTTTCATGTACTCCATCTGCTCATCTTTTTGCTAAATAATCTTCTGTAATATTTCCACAACACTCTCCTCTACTAGTGCCTCTCATAAAGATGAAGATGCTAGGGTTTCCACCACATTTATCTCAGAGAAATCTTCATCCATATAATCAGTCAAATCCTCTTCATCATCCAATTCAACGTTCCTTCTTTAGAAAACTGCTTAATTTCTTTTATAAGATTTTCCAACTTTATTTCAATTGGTTCTTTTTTAGACACCTTAGGATCAGTCTGTGACAACTGATAAGCAACGTTTTCAACGGTGATTGCAGTGGGCAACACATCACATGTGGAATTTTCTTTAGAATTTTCCATCATGGGCTCTTCCGTATGTGTTGGTTCAATGACCTTAGGTCGCCACACCATCTTCTCAGATACAGGTATCTTGGCGTCTAGTAACTTATTGGTGACATCCATATACTGAGAATCGGTGGGTCCCCTAGTGTCTGAACCAGACACTTTACCAGGTAATCTCTTACTGTTCCTTGATCTTTCTGACCATGGTAAGGGCTTATCCTATACCCTGGGTACACTTATCCTTGGCCCAAGATGATATTTAATGGGTTTTTGTCCCCTAAAATTTGGGGAAAGAATGGCGGTAGTAGTGACGGCGACAGAAATGGGATGAACACGGGCTCCCAAACGTTGTCTAATAGGAATCCTGGGTGGTCATGGAGTGGCAGAGGCGAAACTTAAATGACGATCATCTGAGCAGACATTTTGAGAGGTTTACAGAAGAAAACCTTCTCGCCTTTTCTCAAATTTCTTCGCAAGTCACGAAATGAACATATCTTTCTTCAGTATTTGTCTCCTCATCTGGGGTGACACAACGCCTCCCATTCTATTGAGGATTTCATCAACAGAACATCTTTCTTTCTTTATCAGTTTCTTAAAAATCATACGAACTCGCATTAATGGTACGAATCATTTGGTATGTACTTGATTATAACGGTGGTAAAATTGAGACGGTGCAGCAGCGATCTTCTGGACATCCTCTTCATCAGAGCAGCAGAGAGTGGATGAAATGTGCTCCCTCTTAAGAGAGGGGAGGTATCGGGTAATCCAACTACATCATCTTCATCCATGGAAATCGAGGCAACAACCTTGGCAGCTTTCACTTTCTTGATCTTAGCTATTTTCCGGTTCTTGTTCCTTCCTTGAGTCCTGGTCAGAGGTGCATACCTCGAACTAGACCCTATTTCAAACATAGAAGGTGTTGTTAAGAACGTTGAACCCTCCACAGTGACAAGCTTGTCATCTACCTGAATCTCCTTCCCTTTAAGTCAGAGGGGAAAGTGACTGGTGTAGTGACTAGAGCGGTGGGGGTAGTAACAGTTGTCTCCGAGGTATTCTTCACAATTTTAGCAATCTTTGTAACCAACGTAATAATGGCAACATTCTTCTCAGCTGACACCCTTTTCAAATGTGGGAACTCATGTGTCGACTTCAGGTTAAATTCCACTTTGGGCTCCACCATTTCAGAGATTTTATTTCTCAGTGTAGTGATGGTAATGTCTCCAAACTTAATGTCAATATTGTCAAATCCTTATCCAAAGTGAATGATAGCTATGTCAGGCAGCTCATCCTTGTTTACAGCCGTCCATTACAGTGTCGAAGGAGAAGATCAACTTTGGTGTAGTCATTTTCTTTAATTTCAAATTTTTAGAAAATAGGCTCACGATGTTTGCAGCCATAGTTGCAGCAATTTAAGACGATTATCTTGAATCAAATCAAATCATTCAACTGGGTGTCTCTTTCGAAACTTATCCGATCAAATTTCTTTTTATATATACATCTTAAGCTTTATTTATAAATTTTAAATAATCAAATCAAAATGTCATAAATAGAGGAAAGAGTAGGATATGTAGGACATGTGTATGTGATTTAAAGAGAAAGCTTCTCTAATCAAATTCACTCCTACGGATCGTCTCCTAACATCTCACACCTATTGGGAATCCATTCTACTTAGAATTTAAAGATTCCAGAACCTTTCTATTTTTGGGTGATTAAACAACGGCTCCAGAATCAAAGGAGTTGACAATACCTACTCAAGGAAGAAATGAGTGAATTATGTCAACAGAAGAATGATAGTTTGACCCATTAGGGGTATGGGCACACTACCGAGGTTTGAAAACAAAACCTTTTGATCAGAATGAAAATAGGAACTAGTCCCCAGCGGAGTCGCCAGAATTTGTCGGCTATTTTTTTTCAAAAATAAGATTTTAAAATTTAAAATTTGGTATTTAATATATATATATAATGGAATTTTATATTTGTGAAAGTGGTATTTTTTTATTTTTTGAAAAATTATTGGACTAATTAGACCTCATATCTCTAATAGATTAAACAGCTGAGCACGATACTATAAGTGATATATCATCTTGAAGGATGGACATATCGCTTATTGGTAGGCTTAACAATCTAAACTTAAAAGCTTATGACTCTATTTTGCTCTGCAAAATTTATGACCGACAAATTCCCCTATCTATTACACAAATTAGATATGATTAGATAGGGTTTAGATTAATCTAGGTTCTTAAATTCCCCATAGGAGCAAACCCCTATAATTAATTACATCTTAGACAACCAAAGTTACCTAAGAAAACTCTCCATAATGATCAAAGGTTTTGTTTTCAAGAATTTAACATCAATTTTTCACGATTGTTCATAGGAAAAGTCAAATGGGATAGGTTCAAATAGGAACAATTATTTCCAAAATCCAAAGAAGTGAAAAGTAGGAAATGTCGAAGATACTGAATAATATTTAGTGACATCTGAAACTAATCTATGGATCGGTTTTATGTCTTTGAAAGAGAAAATATTTGATGTTTCGGTCCTGCAAATTATTTAAATTTTTGGGACTTACATCTGTATGTCATATGCAAATAGCTTGAGAAAATGTGAGGATTTATGTCATACCAGACAACAGCCTCGAAAAGCCTAAAATGTTTAGGACTTATATCGTAAGATATGAAAATCATAGAAAGTCCTAAAAGATAATATGAGGATTTACGTCGTGCCTAACGAACAACCTTAACGTCCTATAAGTATGTTATTTAAATCTATCAATGTTCTGCATAAGCTCATCCTTTAGTCTTTGGTAAGTGTCTCGACCGTTGTCCAGAGATGAATCATCAACTGACCAAGTCGTCGTCTCGTTTTGAGAAGAGGAGATAGAGAAGAAATAATAATAATAATAATAAACCATGCTTCGAATGCCCTTTCCTAGGGGATTGCACAAACATACTAGAGAGGTAGCAACTAAATCATGAATACTAGTAAATGTATATAGTTCAATAAAGAACAGACAAAAAAGACTATGTTGTAGGATGTGATAGGAAAGTGCATGAGACATGTAGCGAAGTATAGTATGGTATAAAATAAAAGGAAATATGCAGAAAATAAAGTAAATATGCAGAAAATAAAGTACATAAAAGTACATAAATTAAATAAAAAAAAGCGTACCTGATCAAATTCTTCTAAAGCTTCAGAACAAATTGCAATGGTATCATATAAGTGGGTAAGGTAAACATTTGCAGATTATAAAAGAAAGGTTAAATGATGAGCATATGAAAGTTTCAAGATGGGATATTAGATTTCAATTTCGGGATAGGTTTAGACTAGACCCCTTTTCTCTCTATATCGATCCCACAAACAACTGATATATCAAGGTCAACCTATCAACATCAGCTAGAGGCCACCAACGAATCACCCCTATAATCAGACAGTCTTAAACCCTTTAATTTAGTGAATATGTGAATAGAGTAGTATCTGAACTCATCAAAGTGTGGTGTACCTATAAATGAAATGTAGTATTTGAACTTATCTACATACAGTACATGTGTATGTGAAATGTAGTATTTGTCGTGCAGGGCATAGAGTGTGGATACAGTGTCTGCATGTATAAAAAGGTGATATGATGATACTTAGATCCATCAAATAAAGGTATATGGTGTATGTATATGTAGTGTGCAAGATGTACTATGTGATGTAGGAAATGTACGTGTAGGTGATATCCAATGTATGCATGTACATGTATTGTAGGTGATATCCAATGTATGCATGTATTAGTCAGGATATGGTGTCTACAGTGTAGTGTCGTATCTATTCTTTCGCGAGTGTAATATCTGTATCTAGTCTGTAGTATCTATTCTTTTGTGAGTGTAGTATCTGTGTAATGTCTGTAGTATCTGTTCTTTATGAGTGTAGTATTAGTGTAATGTTTGTAGTATCTGTTCTTTTGTGAGTGTAGTATCTGTGTGGTGTCTGTAGTATCTGTCCTTTTGTGATTACCGATTCTCGAAACTTTTCGAAAAGAGTTAGAGCTGTTAACAATCTAGGGGTGAAAGGGCATCACACTAATCAAATATTGATTTTATATTTCAGCTATAAACTAAGCTGTCAAATAGTTCTCTTGTAACATTGCCTGTTACCCCTCGTCTCGAACTAACCGGCCACCACAATATTTCATATGCTCATTAAACTAATTTTATACATTCTATATCAAGAGAAATGAGAGAAGCATCTATTTAAGCATTTCTATAACATCCACCTTCTACATCTAAGTTTAAACTTTAAACTTAGACATATGATCATTACATGCTCTATCAATTTCCCAAGGAGAAATACGTTGTTGCCAAGTTCAAACTTATGAAATTTATGTAAACAGGAAGCCAATTCCAACAAGAGATTGAAATCCGCTCTAAATATATATTCCACAGCATAAAAAAAATCCAACAGGTATCAAATAAGGAGCAACAAAGAGGACTACAACAAAGTCCCAAAATACATCTTCCATGCCATAAAAACTGATTTCCTGCAATATTCAAATGAGGGGGCAACCTAAATATATTTTTCAAACCACAAAGACTGATTTTCAGGATATATTTAAATAAAGGGGTGCAAAGAGAGCAAGAATCGAAGCCCACATGTACTCTTTAAACTAGAAAAATAATCCCTAACATGTATTTAGACAAAGGGAAGCAAAAAGGGTAAAAAGAAAAAAAAATTGAGCTCCACGTGTACTCTTTAAACTAAAGATAGATTTCCAACATTTATTTAAACAATGGGAAGTAAAGAGAGCAAAAACCGAGCTCCATATGTGTTCATCAAACCCAAAAAATGGTTTCTAACATATATCTAAGCAAAGGGAGGTAAAGAGAGAAAAACAAAGCCCCCATACAGCTACTCAAAACACCAAATCAAAACACCTCAAAACACCAAAAATATTTCCAATGTTCATACTCAAACAAAGGGGCAGCAAGAAGCAAAACCGAGCCACCAACACTAACTACTGAAAGCAAACAAAATATGACTCCACTATGTATTCAAATAGCAAGGGGAGCACAAAATAAAGCCCCTAAATATCAGATAAATCCATGTGCATCCACTTCAAACTGAAGAAACCCGAGAGACTCAAAACAAAAGCCCTTATCATTAAATAACTCCAAAATTTTCCTCTGAATAAAGTACAAATGAAAAGCTTAGAACAGGGTCTCCAAAATCAGACAAATCCAAATGCATTGATTACAAACTGAAGACAACCAAGAAACTCAAAACAGAAGCCTCAATTAATCAAATAAATTTGTAAATCTCCATATTAAAGCAATGTAGCGAGAAGATGGTAATCAAAAGAACTAAAACACTTCTCGAAGTTTCAATATACCTTCCTAGCCAAGAGAAACCGCAACCCAAAGGCTAAAACAGTTGAAAATCTTCTTGTAAAGCCTATGTAGTGACAAAAACTACTGACCAATACTCAACATAAAGAACCCACAAATAAGAACTCACAGCTAGGGACAATTACTGAAGAAAACCATCAACTAATGATTTCAATCAATGACTAAAGATCCAGCCACAACCAGATTATAACCAAGCCCAACAAATGCTAAAAGAATAATATAATTTTTTTAAAATTTAACTTAGTCTTAAACCAAACTCGTCCCAACATAGAGCTAAATCAAACCCAGCAATTGACAAAAAGAACGAGCCACCGCCAAGCTAATGCCGAGCCACCAAAGAGCTACCCAAATTATTAAATATTTTCAATACTTAATTTTAAATGAAGGGAACAACAATAAGTAGAACCGAGCCTCCAAATGGCTATTCAAGCCATTAAAATTGATCTCAAATATGTATTTAAACAAGAAACAACAAAGAGAAATAAAAATGAATTCCAAATGCGATTTTAGTAATATTCAAACAAAGGGCAGTAGGGAGAACCCATAACCGAATTTCAACAGAGAATAAGAACTTAAAACCGAATTCCAGTAAGAAGCAGGAATCAAAATCAAATCCCAATAGAGAGAGCAAAATCTAACGCCCAAATTCCCAATCATAAGGCAGAACTGTAATTCCAAATTCCCGACCAAAATAAGCCAAATTGAGCATCAACAAAAGAGCTAGCAAATAGAATAATGCTTTGAATACAACTCAATTAAGAATAGAGAAATGAATCAAAATAGTCTTTACATAAAACTGAGCTCAACTTCTAATGAAACCAAATCGAATCTCAGACAAAGATGAAACTAGCATAGAGGCTAAATTGACTTATCCAAGAGAATAAAACTGAGCTTCCATGTTAAAGAAAATCCATCAAGGAATCTTGATGTAGTATAAGCCGATTTAAACCATCGAATGGCTATTCCAATTATATCAATGATTCAAATAAACGAGTAGCAAGAAGTATAGAGCCAGTCCTTCAAATTATATCTTTGCAACAAAATATAAGTTCTCAATATACGGTCGAACAGAGGCGAAGGAAGTGACATAGATACAGTGTTAATTCATCAGAACCAAGCTTAAGAATAACCACATCAAAGAAATCTAACCTCAATTTCTTCTTAGCTCAAGGAAATGAAAGATTAAAGAAGGATCACGAGATAAAGAGAAACTTTCAACGGGAAAGAGAACCTCGGCATTGTATTCCTCCAAAGATTTTGAAAAAAATAATTGCCCCACATCTTCTTCTCCCACAAGATATTTATAGGTACATATGAGAGAATGGCTCACCGGTGGTGGGCATCAGGACGGTGAGGAGAATCACCCACGAAGAGTAAAAATCACAACGAGATTCAAAATAGGAAGGTTATCGGACTCGTTTAGGCGGGAAAGTTCTTTACGACAGGCTACCAGTGAGGCTACCGGTGAGGCCACCAGTGACGAAGGCTCAAAAAGAGAAAGGGATGATCGGCAAACCAGCAAGTAGCTCTACGGCTTGGCTAGGGCAAAGAACAGAGGCACGAGGGAGTGAGATTTTAGATTTTAAAAGATTTTCTTATATATAAAAAAACATTATCAAATATATTTTTATTTTATCAAAGAAAATATTAATAAAATATTAAATTTTGCATGATCCACTCGTGCTCGGAGTCCTGACAAAATGGGTGTCTGCCCTAGGTAAAATTGACGTCTCGGACGCAATAACACAGTCTGTTTTATCATCCAGAGTCATCTGGACAAAGTCATTGACGATCGTGCCAAATTAACTTTGATTCGCGCTTAGCACGACAAATGAAATTATTTTGACCAGATCGGAACCGTTTAACAAGTATATTATTGACCCGTACTCACATAAGTGACGACCAAAGTCAAACATATCGCTCGCAGTGGGAAGTCAAACAACGCACGTGCCACGGTGTCCACCTACATCTCTTAAATTTCTATAGGAGTTCAATTTGAGCTTCAATATGTTGGTTTTTTCGATCGACTCAACCGAATATTGACGATCTGAAACCATCCATATGAAACTATAAAAAGTGAGGAAATGGCTTGAATTTCTAAGGGGTGTGGGTCCTAGTCTAGTCCTCTAAGAGAGTCAAAACAGGGAAATCTTAAGGCTAGATCCTAAGGTATCTAGAGAAGGGGAAAAGAAGACCTCAAAAATGAGGTCAACAGCAATGTTGAGGTACCAGCCAGGACATCAGTTACGGGCGCATTTATAGAATATCTAGATTGCAACGTTCTGCATATACAACATTTCAGTACATTAGAAGAATACACTTCAAGCACCAACGAGTCTCAGACTCCAAACTTCACGACAGATGAACCATATGTCCTACTAGGGACAAATCAACATGCACGGTGGAGCCCGGGATCATACATCCCATTAGAGGATGAGTCTCATATTCCGGATCAACCAGCACCAGGGTTCCCCGCAGAGGCGCGAAGGAAGGAACGCCCGCGACAGCTGCCAACCCGTGGTATGGTAGAATACTACAAGATAAGCAGAGTAAATAAAAGAGAATTTGAGTTCTATGAAGAGGTTCAGGGAAAGTTCGTCAACATATTGGAAGGCCTGGAGCTATACACCAGGGTTTTCTCTGAGACTAATGAAAAAAGCATTCTAGACTGCATCTTGGATTTAAGAGACAGAGGCCGAGCGGGCCTTCTCATGGAAAGGACATATTCCAAGCCAAAGAAATGGATGAGGAGAAAGGAAAGAATCACCATCTAATGCGGCTGTTGTTATAACTTCATGAATGGCAGACAAGAGAATCCGCCTGAAATCCTCAGATACGACCAAGTGGATCCAATGTCACCAATGATAAAATTGATGATCAAGAGAATGGTCAAGTGGAATATTCTACCTGCTACTTGCATTCCCAATAGTTTCATCATTAATATTTATGAAGAAGGTGACTACATTCCCCCACACATTGACATTCCCCCATTCCCCCACACATTGACCATCATGATTTTGTGAGACCTTTCTGCACGGTCTCGTTCATGAGTAAAAGCAATATTCTATTTGGAAAAGAAATCAATATAGTCGGCCCTGGTGAATTCAGAGGATCTGCGGAGATTCCTCTTCCAGTTGGTTCAGTACTTATCCTGAAGGGCAATGGTGCAAACATTGCCAAGCACTGCACTCCAGGAGTACGACACCGTAGGGTGTCTGTAACCTTCTGTAGAATGGACAATAGTAAAATACCTTATGGATTCCAGTAGGACCCAAAATTGGAGGAGTTATTTTCATATGAGCTTTGAGAAGGTTGTACCTCTAAGTACATGCAAAAGGAACTCTTATCCTGGAGCTTGACTTAGAAGGTCTGCTTGATCAGGAGCTCAACACACCTGGTATAGAGGGTTCACTTTTTTTAGCACCATGGCATGTATTTGATATATTCAGTCTATGATGTACTCATAGCATGAGATGATTCTCAATGTATTTTGACATGGATTACATAATGTACCTTTTGAGGCATTAGCATATGCCTAATTTATGGCATCTCTTTTGGAGCAAATTAATTGAAATTTCTCTCAAATTGTGCCTCTTTTTCAGTTTCCTTTTTGTGCGATGGATGAAAGCCGTGAACCATGTGATGGTTCAAAATTTCAATGGAAAAAGAATAAAAAAACTAATCTTTAACAATAAATAAAACATAAATGAAAAATAATCACAAAGGAGTAAATAACGAAACAAATTTCATTTGAAAATCCACCAATTAAAATTAAAACTTTAAAAACATATTTTTAAAAATTAAATGTGATCAAAACAACAAGAAAATAAAACAGACTTGTTAAGTGGATTCTTCCATTTTCAGAATCTCCTACTCTTTGTGCGCGCAACACAACCGTCATTATCTACACTAACTCTCTGCACATCCCCGCAGAATTCCACATTTTGCACAAAACTCACAAAGCTCTACAAGTCTTCTACAAAATCAACCTTTTCACATGATACAGTTTGGCAAATTCAACACCACAATCTCTTTGTAAATTTCAATATTCTCATCTTCGAATCAATACCTAAATCTTGATTCTCACATTTCGAGGTCGATACCTAAATTTCGGCCCTTTCATCTTTGAATTGATACTTACATTTTAATTCTCACATCTTAGAATTGATACTTAGATTTTAATTCTCATGTTTTCGAATTGATACTTACATTTAAATTCTCACATCTTCAAATTGATACCCACATTTTAATTCTCACATCTTCAAATTGATACCCACATTTCAATTCTCACATCTTCGAATTGATACCTAAATTTCAATTCTTACATCTTTGAATCTGTACCTAAATCCCGATTCTCACATTTCGAGGTCGATACCTAAATTTTGACTCCCTCCTTAAAGAATTGACCTACATTTCAATTCTCATTTCTGAATCAGTCCTACATTTCTGCTTCATTACATTTGAGGTCGGTCCTTACTTTCTGACACTCTCTTTTGAGAATTGACATACATTTCATTTCTCATTTTTGAATCAGTCCTACATTTTTTATTCATTACATTCAAGGTTGGTCCTTACATTCTGACATTCTCTTTTGAGAATTGAATATATTTCAACTCTCAGTCCTACATTTTTGATTCATTACATTTGAGGTCGGTCCTTACTTTCTGACACTCTCTTTTGAGAATTGACATACATTTCAATTCTCATTTTTGAATCAGTCCTACATTTCCGATTCATTATAATTGAGGTCAGTCCTTACTTTCTGACACTCTCTTTTGAGACTTTTGAGAATTATCAATTCTCAGTCTTATATTTTTGATTCATTACATTTGAGGTCGGTCCTTACATTCTGACACACTCTTTTGAGAATTGACAAACATTTCAATTCTCAGTCCTAGATTTCTGATTCATTACATTTGAGGTCAGTCCTTACATTCTGACACTCTCTTTTAAGAATTGACATACATTTCAATTCTGAGTCCTACATTTCTAACTCATTACATTTGAGTTTGGTCCTTACTTTCTGACACCCTCTTTTGATAATTGACCTACAGTTCAATTTTTATTTCTTAATCAGTCCTATATTTTTTGGTTCATTACATTCAAGGTCGGTTCTTACATTCTGACACTCTCTTTTGAGAATTGATATACATTTCAATTCTCATTTTCATATTTCTGATTCATTACATTCGAGGTCAGTCCTTATATTCTGACACCCTCTTTTTGAGAATTGACCTACATTTCAATTCTTATTTCTGAATCAGTCCTATAATTTTGAAGCATTACATTCAAGGTCGGTCCTTACATTCCGACACTCTCTTTTGAGAATTGATATACATTTCAATTCTCATTTTCATATTTCTGACTCATTACATTTGAGGTCAGTCCTTACATTCTGACATCCTCTTTTGAGAATTGACCTACATTTCAATTCTCATTTCTAAATCAACCCTACATTTTCTGATTCATTACATTCGAGGTCAGTCCTTATATTCTGACACCCTCTTTTTGAGAATTGACCTACATTTCAATTCTTATTTCTGAATCAGTCCTATAATTTTGAAGCATTACATTCAAGGTCGGTCCTTACATTCCGACACTCTCTTTTGAGAATTGATATACATTTCAATTCTCATTTTCATATTTCTGACTCATTACATTTGAGGTCAGTCCTTACATTCTGACATCCTCTTTTGAGAATTGACCTACATTTCAATTCTCATTTCTGAATCAGTCCTATATTTCTGATTCATTACATTCGAGGTCGGTCCTTACATTTCGACACTCTCTTTTGAGAATTGATATACATTTCAATTCTCATTTTCATATTTCTGATTCATTACATTTAAGGTCGGTCCTTACTTTTCGACACTCTTTTTTGATAATTGACATACATTTCAATTCTCATTTTTGAATCTGTCCTACATTTCTGAGTCATTACATTCGAGATCGGTCCTTACATTCTGACACCCTCTTTTCAGAATTGACCTACATTTTAATTCTCATTTTCGAATCAGTCCTATATTTCTGAATCATTACATTCAAGGTCGGTCCTTATATTCTGACGCCCTCTTTTGAGAATTGATATACATTTCAATTCTTATTTTCATATTTCTGATTCATTACATTTGAGGTCGGTCCTTACTTTTCGACACTCTTTTGAGAATTGACATACATTTCAATTCTCAATTTCGAATCAGTCTCACATTTTTGATTCATTACATTCGAGGTCAGTCCTTACATTCCGACACTCTCTTTTGAGAATTGACATACATTTCAATTCTCAGTCCTACATTTCTGATTCATTACATTTGAGGTCAGTCCTTACATTCCGACACTCGTTTTTGAGAATTGACATACATTTCAATTCTCAGTCTTACATTTCTGATTTATTACATTTGAGGTTGGTCCTTACATTCCGAAAATCTCTTTTGAGAATTGACATACATTTCAATTCTCAGTCCCACATTTCTGACTCATTACATTTGGGGTCGGTCCTTATATTCTCACACTCTCTTTTAAGAATTGATATACATTTCAATTCTCATTTTCACACATCTGATTCATTACATTCGAGATTAGTCCTTACATCTTGACTCTCTCTCTCCTTTTGAATTGATATCTAAATTTCAATTCCCACCTCAGAGTCAGCACTTGCATATTGATTCCCATCCTCTAGAACATTCTAAAATTTCATAACTCAAAAACCACTCTTCAATCCCCAGCAAGAGCCCCCACTTCTTGACTTAATCAAACACTCACCTGCTAATTCCCCAGTAGCAACTCTACGCATACTTCTGGGTGTTTTGACTTAGGAGTTTGTATTGGTTTTAGTTGATCTGCTCGGTCAACACCAATACGCGTGGTGTGTTTGCCCAACACACCACACCTATTTGGGGTCCATTTTTTGACCTCACTTTTGGTTGAGGTTTAGTTTTTCCTCTTTAGTAGCCTAATTTCTAGCCATAAGACTTTCCTATTGACTATTCTTAAAGAACTAGAAAAGGTACCCTCACCATTAGAAATTCCAAACTCTTCTCTACTCAACTTGAAGTTCCACATGTTGGTCTCAACCTCTAAATACTTAGTACGTATGGAGGAAACTCAAGATGAGCCACCCTTAGGACTACTCAACCTTAAGGTTGACCCTGGGTGTTGGTCTAAAGCTATGACATTTACTACACTCATCTACACTCACAATCACTCACAACCTTAAACTCAATTTCAAGCCTAAGTCCCTTGATCTTTTTGGGATACTCATGTAGATGGTCCCCTAAACCTACCAGACCTAGGGTTATGGTTTGGCTAAGACCACTATCTAGAGGACCCAAAATGGGGTTTCGATTGGTCCATGGATTGTTGGTACTTTGAATACATCCAAATTTGCCAAAACTGACAAAAAAATTCCAAAAATGGCCTAATTACCAAAATGCCCCTCCATGGCCTAAAAATCCAAAAAATTCCAAAAATTCCCAGAAAATCTCAGTAAATCTCTAATATTCCCAATTTCATTTTTTTAACTACCACATGACCCAATTTTGCCAATTTAAAAATCTTTACCTAAAATCCCCAAATTTACCTTTAAGGGCCCAAATTTCCCCAAATTCAACTCAAATGTCCATCAATTTGATCTCAATGGTCCCCAATTTAAACCCTAAACTCAAATTCTCTTTTTATATGAAAAAAATAAACCAAATTAAAGCCTAATATGCTAATGATTTGAGCCTAATTTTTATTTAGGTCAAAATCGCAATTTTGATCATATGACCTAACCTCATCAAATTGAACCTGTATCCTAGTTAATTGTCCACAATTAATGTTTCAAAATCTTCATAACATTCCTATACATCAAAATCAGCCATTAATAGTCCTTGGTGAATTCTCAAATCCATTTGATTTTGACCTAAATCACAAATTCCCAAAATTCCCAAATTTAGCCACAAATTCCCAAATTTAGCCACAAATTAGCTAAGTCCCCAAATTTCACCCAATTGATTGCCTTAACCCCCAAATTGGCATCCAATTAATGTTTAAAACTCTTCATAAGGTCCTTATTGACTATTTACAACAATTGATTTGCTTTTATCACAAGTCTAACCCAAGGTAGACCCAAGCCTAGCCAACATGACCAAATTGATTAAATTCAAAATTCCTTCAAATTGACCCTTCAATTTTGACCCTTCAATTGAATTGACCCTTCAATTGAGTTCAAAACCACTTCCATTCTTCACCAAAGTTGTTCTTTATGATCATATACAACAAATTCAACATTTATTTGGGTCAATTGGCATTTTTAACCTAGCCCAAACTAGAGACTTGGTCATTTTCACCCATTTGGACTCATGCACTAAATGTGACCTAACCACCCTAAACTCACCAAATTAACTCCATCACAGGTATTAGTTGGACTTAGTGACCAGTCCAAACAACATGAAATCACCTAAATCAAGCCATGGACCAAAGGTACCCCAAATCAAGGGATATTATTTCCAAAAATGCATGTGCTTAAGATATCCTTACAAAAATTAGGTATTATTGCACTAAATTGTTGTGACATATTCCCCTGGGTTCCCTGAGCTTCTAGACACCTCCCCCCTAGCCGGCCGGCCAGTCTAGTGCTTGGAAAAGCTCAAAACTGAGATCCACCCCCATGGAACCTCACCCAAATCAAACCTAGAGGCCAGCTCAGCCAAACCAATTCATGGAGCTCCCTGCCCTCCAGCTAAGCACCACAATGCACCCAAGCTTATGCCCTGAGAGCCATTCTCATGGCCATTTTTATAAAAACTCACCTCCACGACCATTGGAGGTGTGCTAAAATTTCCTTAGTGAGACATCTCCAAACTTCACACAGAGCTTCTCTAAGATCCCCTCAGTACATTCCAACCATTTTCCGTCACTAATTCCCATTGCCGGAGCTCAATTTTGAGCTTGGAACCTTGTCGGAAACCAGGATAGAACCTAATACACATCCACAGCCCACCAAACCTAAATTAACTTCACCCACACCTTCACAATGCTGAAAGAAGCCAAAGCCTCATAAAATCTCTCTTCCACATAGCCTCTACCATAACTCTAAACCAACACCCGAATTTGAGCTTTGTATAATCCACACATAGGCCTTATACCAAGACCAGGGACTCAGTCTTTAGCCTCTTTAGATCATAACGAGTGTGCCAAGACCCTCTGATTGAAGCTTCACTTCTCAGAGCAAAGTTATAAAACCTCACCTCATCCCGAGCCTTTTTCAATTCTCCATTTAATTAGGCTTAATTTAATTGCATGATTATCGTATGGATGTGTTCGCGTCACTTAGAAATAGATGAGCCCATAGGACCAAACCCGAGGTGATTTGGTTGAGTATAGGTTGAGATCTTAAAGTTTTAGTGTGGACGGTCATGGGATCATTTTATTGGGGACGACGACGGGGAGCCATTTGATGGAGCGTGTATCAATTGAATGAAGGAGATAGAGCCGAACAGTGCTTCGGGACATAAACCGCGGGTTGAATCAGCAGCCACGTGCACGGTGGCGTCCAACCAGAGCGCGCCATGCATGCCTTCAGAGCTGCATAGGATCCAGTCAGCACGCGTGGTTTAAATAGATAAACAGGGTTTTTTTCCTATTTATTTAAATACCCCTAACTTAGAAAATCCATAACTTTATGTAGAAAAACCACAAAATAAAAATAAAAATACCCTCTTGCTCAGCGAATAGAGGAGAACAATATGGAATGAATTTCAAGCCCATTTGATGCATATTTTATTTATAATTAATTAAACACTTTTTGGAATCATTTGATTCTCCATGCATATTTATACATTTCCTTGAATTGAAATTTTGACATGTTGTAGCCTCTATCAAGGGAAACATCCTTTATTTTTTCCAAAGTCATAGGAGGTCTCTATATAAAGATCCATATTTTTCAAGTTCTTGCACATTATTTCCTTAAAATAGTCATGAAAATTAGCATAATGATTAGAAAATTCTAATAAAATTTTGAAAGGTCCACCATGACTAGAAAAGCATTTGGAAATAATTTCATAGGTCAAGTCATTTAAAATGCACTTAAATTTTACAAACACTAAATTACTAAAATAATTAATTTTGGAAAATATAAACATTTAAATGTTTTGATTTTTAATCTCCACTGTGGTTTATAATCCAGAGAACTCACTATAAAAATTTCAAAATATTTTGAGTTTATTTGGTAACTTAAGTTGATTTTTAAAGATAAATACCTCTTCTGACACTTAAATGATTTTTAAAAATAAAAATATAACTTAAAAAATTATAAAACTTAGTTTTTTGAGTTTTTTGTGATTAGGGATATTTTATAAAAATAAAATAATTTTTATAATAAAAACTTGGATTTTTAACCTATTTTAAATATTTAAAACAATTAAAAAATTCATCAAAAACAAAAAAAAAACAATAAAATTCATGAAAATGTTCTAAATTACTTCCTAATCACTTAGGAACAATTAGAATATTTTTCCTAATTTTCTAAAAAAATATATTGAACTTCAAGGCTTACAAATAATATCTAAAGGCTAAAAATGAGTTTTCACTAAAATAATTCCAATAAATCAAAGAAAAATCAGAAAAATATGAAATTTTCTCTCCTAGGTTTTGTAAGCTTAGGGAGATTTTTCAAAGATACAAAACTTAATTTTCACCATTTAAAATATTTTATTTTTATGAAATAACCCATAATTTAAAATAATTATGATAAATCATAGAAAAGTCAAAAAATCATGAAATTTGGTCAAAGGCTTATCTGGTCTAGTTCTACCTCTAGTAAAAATTTTGAAGGATTAGAATTTACCTTGGTCAAGTTAGGAATTTTCTTTGAAAAATCCTCTTTTTGCATTAAAATAATTATATAAAATAAAATAAATTTTAAAAAATCACATTTTCTCCTCTCATGTCTTAATTGACCAATGAATAAGGTAGGATAAAAATTTCAAAGCATTTGAATTGAATTTAACAAATTATGAAGTGTTAGAACCTTAAGGGCAAATATGTAATTTTGAAAATTTAGCCTTAATTAACATTTAGGCTTAAGTCAAGGAAGGAAATGGGCAACCTCTGATCTTAATCAATTTATTTGGTGTTTGAAACACAAGAGGTTAATTGGTAGAAACCAATCTCATTTTCTTAATTAAGTTAATAAATTTCTAAATTATTAAAATTTGGAAGTTTATTAAAACTAAATGGTCTTGGACTTAGGGGTATGACTTTTGAAGTTAATAATTGATTGATTTAATACCCCTATTTTTATTTTCAAATAAAAATTCAAATCATGAATTATGATCACTTAAAACTTAACCTTTTCAAAACTAGTTAAGATACTCACCTAGGTTTTAAGGGTTTAGTGGTGACTTAGGACAAATCAAAGTTGACTAAATGAGGATTAGAGAAATAAACATAACATAATCAAACACCCTTGAAAAACCACTAAGCCTAATTAAAAAAAATTTGCCAAGTGTTCAGGTTACTTTCAGGTTACACAAACTTGCCCTTTAAGGAAATTCACTTAAATAATTTTCAAATTAAATGATAAATGATAATTACCCCTTTCTTAGGGATAATTAAGACATCA